>NW_007726997.1:197279-260726 GCF_000696425.1 Galeopterus variegatus | reverse complement strand
GTGACGGGCCATAATAATCATATACAGTGTATATTGACAAAATAAATTAAAAAAAAAAAAAGAAATGATGCTTTGACAACTGGATATTCACATGTGAAAGAATGAAGGAAAATGCCTAGTACTTCCTCAGTACTTTGAACATATCCTCAAATAGCGTCTAAGGTACCACACTGCATAATATGGCAGAAATAATGTTTAACTTGTAATTGTTCAGTGCTGCTGTAGGAACAAATACTGTCTTTTCCCATTATTTATAACCCTCTTTGTCTGATATTAGACTTCTTTTTGGGTAAACAACATTCTCCTATTCCATGTGGTTTTGATGGGGCTCCCCATTACAAGGTAAGCATCTGATATAGGCTTGGCCAGTTGTAGCCCATCCTTCTGACCCCATTATTAGTTGATACAGTCACAAGACTCAGGCAAAGGCAGTGTTTCAAATGAAGACAATGAATAGGATAAACTTTCTTTCCTGTGGATAAGTAAGTTCAGATGTTGTATTACTAAGCTTTCATTAATCATGCCCTGCTTTTCTCCTTCACCACTTACACATGAAGAAAATCTGAGTTAAGAGAGAGAGAGAGAGAAGGAGGTGAATGCACAGAAATAAGCAAAGTAGAGAGATGGAGAGAGAAAGTCTTGATGACATCATCTGACTTCCTTGACACAGTTCTGGTCAATGAGGTATAAAAAGAAGTGTTATACAAATTTCTGGGAAAGTCTTTACTTCCTTCCTTGAATATCAGCAATGGAAGTAACCAGCCATGTGTGACCAATCTGAGAATAAAAGCTACACACTAAGGATAGCAAAGTAGATAGATAAAATGGTCCTGAGATATAAGGACATCATGGAGCTACTGCACCACCCCTGACTTCAGGTTATGTGAGAAAAAGAAACCTAAATTGTTAATCCACTAATATTTGGCATGCTATTACATGAAGCCAAAAACAGTCTTCACTAATGTAGTGTTCTAAGTCTGAGATGATAAAATTCTGGGAAAGTACTGAGCATGCAATGAAATTTGATGCTGAATAAATGTTTGCTATATGAATTAATAAATGAATTCCTTAATTCACATAAATTCCTTTTTCTTTTTTTAGAAATAGAAAAGATGTATGCAACATATACTTCAAAAGAATTTGGAGAAATTGATGAACTATGTGTTTGATGGAGACAGATAGATTGGGTATATGCTATGGTGTGCTTTAAATACTAGGCTGAAATGTTTTATTTAAGTCAGTAGGCAATAGAGAAGAGTTGAAGTTTGTTAAGTTAGAGAATGACTTAAACAGGTATGCTTTGAAGCTCAGATCCATTTTAGGCTGAACCTCTCAGTTGTACTCACATTAATAGCGGTTATCGTAAATGCATGATCTTCAAACATAGTTATCACAAATATAATAATTACATTTTCCTCTATTATAATATAAATGATTTCAGTAAAGAATTGAAATATCTGTACTATGTAGTACCAACCATTGCTTTCAGAAGCTACAATTGTTTTATTTTATATTATTTATTTTAAAAACACACTTTTAAAATCAACTAAATAGAAGGGTGAGAGGGCCGAGATTGCCCTGGGTTATGCTCATTTGGCTGCAGTAATTAGTCTGTTATTCCTGGATAGCAAGTAATCATTTTATTAAGCCTACTTACAAAGGTAGTATATGTAAGGAGTTACACATGCTCATTTTCAGATCAATGTTTTAGAATAAATAAAACTTTTGTGGCAAAATATAAACTACATTTTTTGAGGCAAAGAATAGAACCACATCACTGGACATCTGATGTGGGGGTTCTTTGATCCATTCACTACATATCCTGGAGAAGAATGAAGACAACTTATAACACTAATTAAGCATTCCTTCCTTTGCCTTCTCTCCTTCCTCCCCCTCCTCCACTTAATCACTTGGTTTTAGGCACTTCCTTAGCTCTCCCTTCTCTTTGTCCCCAGTATTGATTCTCTTGGTAACCTGTCCTGTGCATGCTTGATTCCTGTTCTTCTACTCTCTTTGATAGCTGAAAATTATTATTTTTTATTTTATTTTATTTATTTATTTTTTCCTTTTTTTGTCTTTTTTTTTCAGATAGTTGTTTGAGTTGATGGATATCCCAATTACTCTGATTTGATCATTACACATTGTATACGTGTATTAAAATATCACATATACCCCATAAATATGTGCAATTATTATGTGTCGATCAAAAAAACACATAAAAATTTTTTAAAATTTTATTATCAAGCTGATCAGTATAGGCAAAACCTCCTTTGCTCCAGCTACATCTCCAACTTTAGGCAGCCCTTGTACTTTCAAGGCTACTATCTGCTGTTATCTCTCCCTAGGCCTCCCCCATCTACTCCTCTGTAGTTTCTATTTCTTCCTATCGGCTAAATTATAAATCTTCTCTCTCTCCCTGAATTCTGTCTCTTCAATAATTGCTCCTTTCTCGCCTATTTTTCTCTTATTTCTGATGTTGTCTTTTAATGCTATTTTCTTATGATCTACAAAAATACTTGTATGTAAGAAAGAAAGCCCTAGGAAAACAGATTATAACTAATTCATTATTATGCTTTCTGAGTAAAAATGTGATAAATGAGCTGGCTGTTCAAAATAACTGAGGGCCCATGATTTGCTTGTTTTCCTATCTGACGATTTATAATTTTCTAACAACTTCTGGGCTTTTGGTTACTATTACATAGAAGAATTGACTTTTAAGAAATATCAACATCAGAGCCATGGGAATGTATATAATTCTCATCTAAGATTTCATACAGTTTTAGGTTGCTTATTTCTAGGACTTTGGCTTTTCATGAAAGGTTTTGTACAGCAAATGATTAAAAATCCTCTCAGAGTTCAGCAGTATATAAAATAAACACCAAGGCCTAAACCCAGCAATCTTCCTTCTGTACTTTTTAATATTCCCAAACATCAACAAATATGCTATAGGTGGCCCACCACCTTTCTAAAGATTGGCCCATTAAGTAATGTACCTTTGAAAGACACAGAAGTACACTGGGGAGATGGAAATATTTGATGATGGTGATGGTTACCCAACTATACATTTGGCAAAGCGCATCCAACTGTGCATTTTTAAAGGGTGAATTTTATTACTTACAAATTATACTTCAGTTAGCCTAGCTTTAAAAATTATTGGGCCACTCAGTGGCACAGCTTTGGAAAACACAAATGCCCACTGGCCATAGTGATTTCTATTGATGTCGGAGTGTCTATTACTGAAGTAGCTACTTGGAATCTGTAACACCAGCTAAAATTTATTTGGGTGCTCACCATGTGTGAAATAGTGGTCTAAGTATTTTACATAGCTTAATTCCTTTAATCCTCACAATCACCCTCTGAGTTTGGGGCTATTTTTCAGATTGTACAGATATGAAAACTGAATATCAAGGAAGTCCCATTACTTGTCCAGAATTACAATAGTTAATAAGTATCAAAGCCAGGAGCTCTCACTCACTTGCTCAGTCTCTCTCTCTCTCTCTCTCTCTCTCTCTCATTCACACACACACACACACACTTTGAGAATATATTTGTTAGAAATATATTTATTGAGAATATATTTGTTAGAAATAATTCAGTTAGTAAACTACTAACTAAACCCAGTAATCTTCCACCGTACTTAGTTCAATGATCTAACTGGTATGATTGTGGATGTTTACAGGGTGAGTTAAGTAAAAATGAAGTTTTACAAAGCCTTAATTATCTTTATATATAACTTGCCTTTTATCATGTTGTAATGATAAGCCATTGATGGATCAAAAACAAGAGTATAACATGATCAGAGTTGCATTTGGAATAGTGACAGGTGGATCAGGCACAGAGACCCATCACACTGTAAGCTTGCAGTAATCCAGATAACAAAGGCTTGAAGTGAAGCACTGATTTAGGGAAGGAGAGGGGGGGAACCAGTAATGGACTGCTATGGATTGAATTGTGTCCACCCAAAGTTTAATATATTAGAAACTTAACACTGTGACAATGTTAAGAGGATGGAAAACCCTATGATGGTAATTGAAAGGAGGGGCCTTGAAGAGGTGATTAGTTTGTGAGGACCATGTGCCCTAGTGAATGAATTAATCCATTGATGGTTTAATGGTGGTCATGGGCATGGTTCTGGTGGCTTTAAAGGAAGAGCACATGAGAAGTGCTCTCTCTCTCTAGCTCTGCCATCTGCCATGTGAGACCCTGTATTGCTGTGCACACTCACCAACAAGACCCTCACCAGATGTGTTCCCTGGACTTTGGACTTCCCAGCATCTGAAACTATAAGCAATAAATATTGTTTCTTTACAAATTTCCCAATTTCACATACTTCTGTTATATGCAACAGAAACAGACTAATACAGGGACTAACTCTGCATATGCCCGAGAGGAGACATCTCAGCATGTGTTGAAGGAAAGATCATTCTTTCTCTAGCTGTTCTAAATTGGATGACAGAGGGGAATGACTCTTCTGCTATGTGCTTGCTTATAGACATCAGCTGTTCCTAAATTGGAAGGCTATAGCCGAGTATTTCCCCGCACTTTGCACCTCTCTTGAAACTCTTGACTAGCTCAGCATTTCCTTTATGCCTCAAATAAAAATTAGACTGGACTGTTGTCTTTTTAACATTTCTAGAAAGGTTTGTTATTTATCTGTTTATTGGTTTTATTTCTAAATATGGAAAAAAACTAGTATATTGAAATGTCAGTGGGAAGGATTCAGTTGAAAGAGAGGTTGAAATATATTGGAACGAGAAGGGAAAATTGATAGTACAACATTGCTAAAATAATGAGAGAATACCATCCTCCCAGAAAAGACAGAGGGGTTGACATTAGGGTAAAAAAAAAAGGGAAGAGAAAAGATGATTGCAGATGTAAGTAGATTTATGAGTTTGGTTGATAGGGAGTTGAGGGGATGCCTATTTGATAATTTTTTATTCTATGTGAAATACGTTGTAAGGTCACCTGTTAAGAAATGGTAAGTAGGGCATGCAAGTTGAGATAAGGCCGGAACCTGCTTATTCTATTTAAACTTTAATTCTTTACAAAGATGCATACAAATAATGATAAAATATAAATATAAAATACAAATATATAGAATATAAAGACTTCTAAATATTAAGACTAAAGGAATAAAAACACAATATAAATTCAGACCACAAGGCCTCATTTTCACATTTGGCTCTAAATTTCCTGGCAGCACAAAAAATAGGGAGATTCATATACTGATAAATTGCTGACAGGTTTTACTAATTTTTAGAATGTATAGATCTCTTTAAATAATTTTTTAGAATGGTTTTAGATTTAAGGAAAAGTTACAGAAGTAGTATGAAAATAGTGTAGAAAGTTCCTTTATATCCTGCACCCAGTTCCCCCTCTTATTAACATTGTACATTAATGTGGTATATTTGTCAAACTAATGAGCCAACGCTGATACATTATTACTAAAGTCCATGTTTTATTCGATTTCCTCAGTTTTTACGAAGGACATTATACTAATAACCCTTTTCTATTTCAGGATCCCATCCAGGAAACCACAGTACATTTAGTTCTTATATCTCCCTAGGCTCCTCTAGACTATGACAGTTTCTCATACTTTTCCTTGTTTTTGATTACCTTGACACTTTTAAGCAGTACTGCTCAAGTACTTTGTAGAATGTCCTTTAATTTGGATTTATCTGATGTTGGGGGAGGAGTATCGACATAAATTATGTAGAGTTCTTCTTTTCAGATTTGTCTGTTCTCCCTCATTTAGGATATATATTATAAGTAAAATATTTTTTTAAAAAAATGTCTTTAACTCTCAAAAAAATGTAAAAATCAGTTGGTAGTGCAGATGGCAACTGTCTTGTATGCCAGGCATTTCTAAGTCTCATGGAGCTTTATTATCTTCATCTGCAAAATGAGCAATCTGGATTATGCTAGTTGGCCTTTACCTCCCCTACTAGTTTTTCTTTAGTGTTTTTGATGACCTCGGGGAAAGCCCAAGACTGACCTCCAGTGGTAATCCATGTTGTGCTCCAAGAAATAAATACCTGTTTGTTGACTTGAAAAGAGTTGGAGCAACCAGGTAGTTAAGAAAAAGCAATACCACCGATAGACAGTTCCTACTTTATTCCATCATTTGTTGATAGTTAACAAAAAGGCTCAACTTCTCTGATATGACTAGAGAATTTTCTTTCTAGAGGGAACCTAGAAATGTCTCTTTCTGTTCTGAAATTTGAGCCATTTGGAAAAAATTGAATCTAAACCCTCTTCTTCAATCTATAGATAACTCTAATTCTAGGTATAATCAATTCATAAATGTTTCTTCCGCTTAAGTGATTACTCTCAATATTTTAGTAGTAGAGTTTTTGGCAGTCATTAATTTAATTTTCTCAAAACATTTTCTGAAGTTAACTTCCCATCTTTCTATTTTTTTTTTTTTTTTGGTTAGGCATATTTCTCTTCATGGAGCCATGTTCACGTAAATCCTAAATCTCAATCATTTCAGAAGATATTTGGGAACCTATGGAATTTGGTTGTATCCCTATTAGGCATAATTTCTCTGATATTGTTTTTAGCATTCTCCAGGGGGTAGATGTAGGTTTTCTAGGGTCTAAAGTTGGTCCTTTTAAAAAAGAATACAAAGTATAAATAGAAAATTAGGTTCAGAGCCTTGAAAGTGCCCCGTGCAAGTAAGAAGCTTTGAAGCTGAAACTTTCCGTGCAAGTAAGAAGCTTTGAAGCTGAAACTTTTTAATATTATGGTAAATCTTTCTCAGCCAGTCTCAGGTGAAAACTGACATTACCACCATATTATTGCTGCTTTAACAAATTAACTGTGTATTTAGTGGCTTAGAACAACTGAAGCTTATCTTTCGGTTCTTTAAGTCAGAAGTCTGATATAGATATCTCACTTGACTAAAATCAAGATGTCAGCAGAGCTATGTTTGTTTCTGGAGACTCTAGGGAAGAATCTATTTCCTTGACTTTTCTAACTTCCAGAGGCTTCCTGCATTCCATGGTGCATTGTACCCTTCCTTCATCTTCAATGGCAACAATGGCAGTCAAGTTCTTCTCACATTGTATCTCTCTGACCCTTCTCCCATCGTTGCATCTCTCCTTGTCCACATTGAGGAGCAGTTCTCAGCTTTTAAAGATTCATGTGATTAGATTGGGCCCACTAAGATAATCTCCCCATTTCAAGATCTGTGACCTTATTCACTTCTGCAAAGTCCTTTTGCAATGGAAGGAAACATATTCACAGGTTCCAGGAATTAGCATGTGGCTGTCTTCAGGGGGCCATTATTCAGCGTAACACAACCACATAGGAATATCATTTTTTGTCTTCTTGCCATTGTGATAATGGCCAATGATACAGTCTTTCTGACTTGAAAAGATAACGGCAAGCTGCCAGACTCAAACAAATCTAGGTATCTTGTCCAGAGTCAAAAACAACAAAAAGCTTAAGTGTGTCTATTGGGAAAAGATGCAGTACACAGGAAGGTGATAAGAGATTGCTTATTGTGCATCCAGTTTGAATTTGAATGTTAGTGTTATGCTATTAGCAATTTGTCCCTGAAATTAAAATAACATGTATCTTAGTCCATTTGGAGTGGTATAACAAAATACCATATGCTGGGTAACTTATAATAAAGCAGAAATTTATTTCTCACAGTTTTGGAACCTGGGAAGTCCCAACATCAAGGTACTGGCAGATTCGGTGTGTCTGGTGAGGGCCTGTTTCTTGGATCAAAGATGGTACCTTCTCTCTGTGTCTTCACATGGTGAAAAAGGTCACAGCAGCTTTATGGGGCTTCTTTTATAAGTGTACTAATCCCATTCATGAGGACTCCACCCTCATGACCTAATCACCTCCCAAAGGCTCCCACCTCCCAATATCTTCACATTGGTTATTAGGTTTCAACATCTGGATTTTGGGGGGACACATTCAGACCATAGCAACATGTGAGGAAGCCTTCCATGTAAAACAAACAAACAAAAAAACTGAAAGAATTTTTCATCAGTGATGAGGAGGGCTTCTCAGTACACGGTTTATTTACTCAGATTTACAGTAATTGTGAGTTTCATGTTCCTCTGCCCTAAGTATTTATGGTGGATAGTGGTGTGGGTCCTGTTGATAGTTAGCTGTGCACGGTGACATCCAGATGATATAATTTACTGGATTTTTTTTTTTTACTTGACTAACTACTGATACCTTCTAATAACTACCTTCTTTTAGTATAGAAGAATACATGATGGGCATTTTAATACTGAGAGAAATTTTATTATAGGAACTAGGAAAAAGGAGGCTGTTTTTTAATTTCCTGTATAATTTGTAGTCCTTTTTGTTTGGCAGCCTTTTTCCTTTATTTTTGCTTATAGCCTGTGTTTAATGTGCCCACTTTGGATATGGACTTAAAGTAGCACATTTTATTTCCACATAGTTTTGTGGAAGTAAAAAGAAGAAAAGGTTATCAATGTATATCTTAGTAAAAAGTGATAGGAAAAGTCTAGCATTTTCTTCTCTTTTAAGAGAACCCTAAACACGATTATAAAGTCTTCCTAATACCCCATGTTGTAGCTATTTCCAGAACTCCCTGATGAAAATTTTTCCATTTTCTCATGGTCCAGCAAGGTAACCTGAATAGAAGAAGCAATGGATTAATGACCAGTAGTAGTTTATCTTATGCACCATGTATATTTCAACAGAAATGTTGTCTCTTAACCCCCACCTCCCACAAAGTGAGAAATATGGGAATTTCATACACTGTTAGGTCTAGACCTGTGTTCAGATCTCCCCACAGATCTTCCTCACTCCCATCATTCTATGATTCTTTTGAGTTAAGCATTTTTAAGAGATGGAAGCTCAAAAGTCAAAGAATGTCTATTGAACTATAGATCTAGTAGCAGGCCAGATACGGTTTGTATTGTGTTATCTCACATAAAAGAACTCTGGAGGAGTGATTCTCAAACTGTTTGGTTTCAGGACCCCTTTACAATCTAAAAAATTGAGGACTGTAAAGAAATTTTGTTTATGTGGTTATTGCTACAAATACCATATTAAAAATTAAAACAGAACATTTTAAAATGTTTATCAATTCATTTAAATATAACAATAAAAACTTTTTACATGTAAACACAAATGATATTTTCCTTTTTTTTTTTTTTACAAATAATTTTTATGAAAAGTAATTATGTTCCAAAACAAAAACAATCAATGGCATTGTCTTAAACTTTTGTAAATATTTTTAATGTATGACCTAATGGAAGACATCTATATTTGCTTATGTATTCATTCTGTTGCAATATATTGTTTTGGTTGAAGTATATGAGGAAAATACAGCCTCGTACAGAAATGTAGTTAGCAAAGGAAATATTTTAATAACCTTAGATAATCATGGATATTCTTTGATAATACAATAAAACTCAAGAGGTGGTGGTATCTTTTTTTATTGACTTTTATAGACTTTACATTTTTTAAAAGCTTTGTTGAGATATAATCCACTTAGCTTACAATTCACACATTTAAAGTATACAATTCTATGTCTCTTACTATACTCACAGTTGTGCAATCATCACCACAATTTTAGAACATTTCCATCACCGCACTCAATTTTAGAATATTTTTATTACTCCAGAAAGAAACCCCACTCTACTTAGCCATCATCTCCCAATTCTGTAATAACTTTCAGCCCCAAGCAATCACTACTATCTACACAAGGGTACTTCAAAAAGTTCGTGGAAAAGTACGATTAAAAGATAATATGGATCTTTCCATGAACTTTTTGAAGACCCCATGTACTTGTTTCTCTATTTGCCTCTTCTGGACATTTCATATAAAGAGAATCATATGATATGTGGTCCTTTATGACTGGCTTCTTTCATTTAACATAATGTTTATATTATTCCTCTATGTTTTAGCCTATATCTGTACTTTATTTCTTTATTGCTGAATAATGTTTCATTGTGTAGATATATTCTCCAGGTTTTTTTTGTTGTTGCTTATTTGTTTTTTATCCATCAGTTGATGGACCTTTGGATTGTTTCTACTTTTTGGCCATTATGAATAGTGCTGTTATGAATTTATGTACATGTTTTTTTGTATGGTCATGTTTTCATTTGTCTTGGGAATATACCTAGGAAGGGAATTGTTGGATCACATGGTAACTCTGTGTTTGACCATGGTAGTTTCTTAAAGGTTAGTAACAATATAGAATTTGAAACGATGACAGTGGACTTTTCTTATTCTGTTACATTTATAGTTCATTGGTTTGTTTTCACTTTGAAAGAATCTTCTACCCGTGCACAATTTTGTAACATCATACATACATTGGTCATTTGGAAAATATTTGTTTACTTAGTTGTGCAGATCTTCCAAAATTTGACATAGTTTATCACATACTATCAAAATTCACATTTGTTAATATTACCACTGATCTCATCAGAAAAGTCTAAATATTGGAAAGTTATGTCAGGTTCATGATTGCAAATACAAGTTTCCAAAAATGCTAATTTTTGCTTGAAAGCTTGAATTTTATCATTGGCAACAAATACTTCCTATTGTTTTCCTGAAATAATAAGCTTATTTTGTTCATTTTTAGAGAAAGATATTTGTGAAATACCCAACTCTGAATAACTAGTTTTGTCAGTCACTCTTTCAAGTAAAAATGGTTTTCTATGAAGAAATCAGCTAGTACAGTTTGCAGTTCAGTTGCACATCTGCTTTTCCTCAAGACGACTATTGTTCTTTGGTATGCAGTGAAAGTGCTTTATGTGTTCTTCCCATTTCATCACGCTGAATATTAAAAAGATGTTTATTCAAGGGTCAGGATTTAATAAAAACGTTTTTTACTGTCTGATCAAGACTATTGTTAAATGAAACTTATTTAATTTGTTTTTTACTGCCAGTGTATGATTGGGAAGGATACAGTAAGAAATAGCTCCTTTTCGTATTACTGTTTAGCTTCATACTGATGCACACTCACCATTGCTGTTGCACCATAATGCAGCATGGTGAAAAACACCAGTGATGTCTTAGTATTATTATGAAATTAGCTTTGACCATAAAGAGTCCTTGATAGGGTCTCTGGGACCTCAGGGGGTCTGTGGACCATACTTTGAGAAATGCTCCTCTGAGACACTAAACTTTCTGTCCCTGTTTCTCTTTCTCAAAAAATGATATTTTCCAGAAATGTTAAGATTAATGAAAAATCACTTGTCATTTTGAGTAGAAACAAATTTATTTTTGTTGTTTTGGAATATGTTATTGTTTTGATCTTGTTTTTTCTATATGAACTACCTTCAATAGTTCCACAATCTAAAGAAATTCAGAGAGTAAATATCTCTACTTTCATTTATAAATGAGGAAACGTTGGAAATTTTTATTTGTCTAATGTTGAACAATAAATTTGCTACACATTCTAACCTGGAAACAAGCCTAATATAGGCTACTTTATTATAAAATTTATGTGAAATACCATGATGCCTTAGAAAAAGTCCAAAGTGTAGGCTTAACTTGTCTGTCACAATGAATAATCTTTAGATAGTCTTCTTCAAAACTGGTTATAGAAAAACTGTTAGATTTGAGAAATTGGATATGAATTATGCTGCCGTTCTAACATTCCCAAATTCCCTTATGTAGTGTTCTATGGGAAATGAATTCGTTTGAACAGTTTAAAGAAATATTTTAAGAATGAGATGTGCCTTTAGTTATAAAACCTCTTACTGCTGCAAATGTATGTAAGACTTTTGCAATATGTTGAGTAAATTAGTTATGTAAAAGTCTTCAAGCAAACTTTCTATATAAAATATAATAAATATTAAATTATGTGTAGATATTTTATTTAGCTGGTTGAAATCTGATTTGTTTTGTCAGTGCTTTATTTGTGATATAGTTTTGGCAGAAATGATACTATTGAGAAGACTTTTAAAGTACATGTTTATATATAGTAAAATTCTCAAGAATCAAATGTCAACAGTGATGTTGATGATGATAGCAGTAGATAATATTCATTGACTGTTTACCATGTCCCAAGTACTGTCTGTGTTAGTACATGCATTATCTCATTTCATCCTCAAATAGCTATGTTTGAAAGAACTGATCTTACTAAGAACAATTAGACAAAAAGTCCCAAAGCTTTGAGTGTGGTAGTCACTGACATTTTTTTTTTTTATCATAGGAGTAGTTTTGCCACCCTAAACCAGTATTTTCACCCTCTAGTGTTCCAAGCAGTCTTCTGTTTGATAGCAGGGATCGTTTTGTGGTAGATATTTTGCTTTTTACTTCCTATATCAGTTTCTTAGCATAATCTACCTTTAATTTATATTTTAACACTAGTAAAATAGACCATAAACTTTAAAACATTTTCTTCTTTCCAGAAATAATGTTGTTGTAGAATGGGTTTGATTGAAATTTTCCATGAAAAATATAGATGGAGGATAACATGTAATGTATAAAGATGATGACTCAAAATGATAAACATGATGATGTTGATAATCATTTATTGTATACTTATTATTAGCTAAATATGGTTAGTATATATGAGTATTATCTCAGTTCTCTCTATAAACCCATAAAATATAGGTACTATTCTTATTCCCATTTTTCAAAAGGAGGGAAACGAGGCACACAGAGATTATATGCATAGTGTCAGGCCCATAATCAGTGATAAAGCCATGTTTTCTAAATCAATTGCTCTTAGTAGACTGAAAGGTTTTTGAAGACAATTAAAGCAATATTATTTGTTCACTTATTTACATTCTTATTTGCTTTTCTATTCATTCACCCATCCCTGGCTTCATTCAGCATCTGTGAAAGAGCTGGCAGGAGCAGCATCTTTACTTCACTCTGTTTATTAACCAATAGATAGCATGATTCCTTTTATGTACTAGGTGCATAATATGTTTCCTTGCATGGACTTGTTAGTAGTCTGGAACACAAGGGAAAGGTGAAAATGTTTTCTTGTCTTCATATTGTTTGGTGGTAAAGATGTCAAACCACCTAAATGATAGTTTATGTAAATGTAAAACTAGGTAGACACAGTTTATTTTAACATGTTGGCATGCTATCAAAAAAGTATATACTCTGGAAAAACCATTTTTTATCCTAGACAAAAGGCCCAAGAAAATATTGGCTTTGTAATCATGTATAGAGGAGCCTCTTAGTATTTACTTAAATACCACTCCTCAATTATATTAACAAGAAGAAATTAAATGACAAATTCAAGGGAGTACATAGACTTATACTTAGAGATTACTTGTAGTCTGTGATTTCACTAGAGAAAAGTAACTTTATAAAAAGTCCTTTATTTTAAATTATTCTTTTAAAAGTGTTTTAGTATGAGAAGGAAGTCTCATGCGCTAGGATGATTTTAACCTGAGATGGGGATTTAGAATTGATCTAGATCATTTAAAAATAGTTCTATATTATTTGATTATTTAAAAAAGAAATTTATGCTTTCATTATTTAGATTAAATATAAATTTATTTTGTCTCATACTAAAGTGATAATATGGGGGGAAAAAGATGTCTTTACCAAATTTTATATTAAAAAATTTGCTTGCCAAAATCAGGAAGTTTACAATCTATTGAAATTTTCCTTTGTTTCAATGTAATAATTACCCATATGTTGTTATTGAGTAATATTATTAATCATCTTCTAAATGAAGTAATACATCACAATGCAAAAAGCATAGAATGCTCAGAAAAGCTGGGTTCAAATCCTGGCACTACCACTTGTTGGCTTTGTAGGGTAGACAATCTGTATGATTTCTCTAAACCTGTTTTCTAACCTGTAAATGTGGGGTAGTATTCCTTAAATCTTGATCTTATTGCGAGGCCTAGATTATTAAATTACATTGAATAAAAAACAAACCCTTTGGCTTTTAGTAGTTATCATTGCTGGAATTTGCTGCCATGGATTAAATATTTATTCCTTTAATAAGGAAAACTGTATACCTAAATATGTTTTGGCAATTTATAGTGGGTCATTTTCTAAATTTTGGATTTTCCATAAATCTAAACTAAATTAGAACCCGAACACTGATATTATGGAAGTAAGTCTAAACTAAGAATTAGAGAAATTGCTTTAAAATTTGCTTCACTGCTAATGATAGAATCTTGGTCAAGTCACTTTACCTCTCTGGGCCTGTTTACTGTTGTGTAAAGTGGGTTAGGGCAAGAAGGTTGTAATATGTGAATTTAAATGCCTCTCTCAGTTGTAGAATTAATTCAGTGATTATTTTTGGAATTTTATCATTCTAATGATTCATTCTGAAAGTCCAGCTTCTTTTTAGTTGTTTTTTGTCCTTGTTTTTTATTTGATGCTAATATATATGTATATTATATTTAATATACATATTTAATAATTTCATCATGTATATTATGTTAAACATACATATTAATTTAACATCACATACATATAGTATTAATTTATATATTAGCAATATATAATATTGTGATATATAATAATTGTCATATATCTGCTAATATATATGTATTATATTAAATATAATGTAAATGGTTGTTTTCTAAACCTGAGTGATGATAATCACTATGGGTACTTATTAAAATGAGTTTAAAATGTCCTCTAAAGATTCTGATTCAGTAGGTCTGGAGAAAGACCCAGGAATCAGTAGTTTTAATAAGTATCGCAGGTGATTATTATCATCAATCAAGTTTAAAATTGCTGTGTTCTTTTACTGTGTTTTATCTGAAAGTTAAATTGGACTTTCCACTCTTTCTTGGGGGAGGGGAAGAGGAAGAGTCTATATCTTGAGATGTCGAGATCCAGTCTGTGGACATTTACTTCATTCAACAAATATTTATTATATTTTTACAGGCCAGATAATGAAGAAATTTACTAACTAGTTGGAGAATTTAAAAAATAACAGGATAGTGTGTAGTAGAAGTATGAATAAAGGTCTGAGGAGCAGAGAGAAGGAAGTGATCAGTTCTGCTTGTAGGTGTGGAGGAGAGGTCAGGTAAGATTTGTAAGAGAAGGTAACATTTGAGGTGGACTTCGAAAGATGAATAGGCATTTCCCCAGCAAAAAATGTGGGGAAAAGGAAACAATGTGAACAAGAAAGTATAAGAATGCCAGTTAAAGCTGGACAACTTTGAGGAACACAGTAACTAAGGTAACATGGTAGATGAGGAAGGAGAGAGAGGCTGAAAGCAAGGTGGCCTTCAGAGTGGGAAGAGCCATTCATATAATGCTAAAAAGGTCAGACCTCATCCTGAGGACAGTAAATGGAAGGAGTGGCACATAGGAATGTGTGCTTTCTAAAGTTCACTCTGTCTAGGTTTAATGGGAGCATTTGAGGAGTGACTGACTACAAGCAAGAAGACCCAGTTAGAAGGCAACTATTGGGGGCTGGCTGGTGATCTCAGTTGGTTAGAGCTCGGTGTTATAACACCAAGGTCAAAGTTTTGGATCCCTGTACTAGGAAGCAGTACCAATTAATTGTGAAGATCCCAGCCACTGAAATCAGACTGCTTAGCCTTGAATTCCAGTTCTGCCACTTACCAGGAGGTTCCTAAATTTTCTCATCTATATATTTATGAGCCTAAATGTTCTCATCTATAAACTGGAACATAATTCTACTACTTATCACCTAGAGTGATAAGGATGAAATGAGATAATATATTTAAAGCACTTTAAATGGTTCCCATAGTAAGTACTTGACCAATGTTAAATGCTGCAGTTATTATTGTTGCTATTATTTTTTCAAGATTGTAAGGATCATGATTAGACTAGAGGCTGTAAGGAAAGAGAAGTAATAAGGTAGAACAGATTTTCAAGGACTTCATAATATTTTAAATATATGATAGAGATGAATCAAAAAGGATTATCAGGTATTTTAGTTTGAGTGACTGCATACCATTTAGCACATCTCCAGTTGTTCAAAAATGATTTCATAAACAAAACATGTAAGCTTATCTGTTCAGTGCTGTATACATTCACAGTTGCTCCACTGATCACAGTCTGTTTCAGAGAAAATTTCATTAGACTAATTTATTTATTAGAACCCCCCTGAGAGTTACTGTTATTCTAAAACTCTTAGAATCTCAGAACTAGAAGAACCCTTAGATATTATTTAATTTAATGCTTTGTTTACAGGTAAAGAAATTCATACACAGAGATTACAAATTAAAAATTATTACAGCTACTGTGTGAAAGATGCAGAACCAGAGTCTAGGTCTCCTGAGCCCAAGGAGCATTCTTCTCTAACGCACAAACATAACTCTAGAGGAAAACCAGAAGTCCTGTATGTAAATAAACAAACAAACCAAAAGATAGACAAACAATATGATAAAGGGCTAACAATATTCTTTATAGAGTTCATGCAACTATAAACATCCACCAAGATCTCTGTAGATAAAAGATATGTAAAAAACAGTAGGAGGTAAAAATAGCTAATAAATATATGAAAGGCTATTCAACCTAATTAGTAATCAAATAAATTTAAAACAAAAATGAGATTTTTTTGGTTCAAAAAATGAGGAATTTTTTGAAAAATTAATATTAGTGGATATGTTGTGAGATGGGCACTCTCATATCCTTGTAGTGATAATATCAATTGTTACAAACTTCATAGAATGTATTTTGGTAGTATGTATCAAGATTAAGTGCTCATAGTTTTGCCTAGTAATTTCACTTGCAGGAAACTATTCTAAATAATAATTAGAAATACAGGAAAAATTGGGGCCAGCCCGGTGGTGCACTGGATAGTGCGCCACTTGGGAAGCGCGGTGGCGCTCCCGCCCGAGGGTTCGGATCCCACATACAGACCAGTTCCCGCTCACTGGCTGAGCGAGGCGTGGGAGCAACACCGAGGGTTGCAACCCCGTTGCCGGTCCCCGGTCCGGTACGGGGGCAACACTGAGGGTTGCGATCCATTGCCGGACACGGAAAAAGACAAAAGACAAAAAAAAAAGAAATACAGGAAAAATGTATCTGTAGAAATCTCTATCCTTTGTAAAGTATATTATTTTTAATATAACTATGTATTAAATGTTCAAATGCATTACAAGAAATAGATTAAGTAAATAATTTATTTCTATATATAGCTATATTAGATATATATACACATAATTTAAATTTATTCAATAAATATTTATTGGGGATAAAACAGATAAAGTCTGTACACTAAAGCAGACTATTAAAATAAAGTTTTACAATGGGAGTTTTAAATGATAGTTCATTCTTCTTCTGAATTAAAAATAAGTAAATTTCAAAGCCGAAAATTCAGGGAAGTTAAAAAAAAAAAAGAAAAAGAAAAAATCACCTAAAATTTTAACCACCCATGGATAATACTCGTATATTTTTATACATTTCCTGCTGTGCTATCTTTCTGTCTTTAAATTTATCTGTTTCTATCCATCCCAAGTAAAAAGTGAGCCTGTGTCATTTTATTTGCACCTAGCTATTGAATTGATTTACTGAAGGCTAGTGCTTTTTTAAATATGGAAAAATTGGATAATCAAGAGAAAAGAAAATAGTTTTTAGTTGTTAGACAAGGTTGTATTCCCCAAAAGCAGAGATGCCTTATTTTCATTATCTATTTGGTAAGACAAAAGCTACAGATAGGTGATAAAATGAAGGAATCATAATGTTTTTATTTCAACCCATATTTGTCTTTGTAGGGCATGAAAACATTAGGTAGGGTGAAACTGTAAAGAATTTTAAGAATGAAATACAGTCATCTAATGGTAAATCTTTCTTACACTTCCTGAAGAGCCCCTAGAATAATAAAAGTAGAGAAAGTCATAGTTCTGTGGCAACTTCAGCCACTGATGTAAACACACCTGGCATTTCTAAAACCTAACATTCGGGGACCCTTTTGCATCCTGAAAACTAAATTAGCTTTCAAATGAAAATCCTTCACATACGTGGTATTTCATAACATGGAGCTTTCCATTAATAATACCTTCTCTTCACTAAGGACAAATCCACATTTTGTATATTTTGTAATATTTATTTTTTCCCCTTGGACCTCTTGATTCAAATTCCTTCTTAGTATTTGTACCACTAAGCTAAGAAAAAACAAAAAACCGAGGACTTCTGTTTCTAACCATGGTAGAGTAAAAGGGACCAGACTTACTTTCTTGTCCTAAACAATTAAAAGCCCGGACAAAATAAGTGAAAAGCAACTTTGAGGCATTGGACAACAGGCAGTTCAGGACATTGAGAGAAAGGGATCAAATGAGATGAGCTCTGTAGTGGCTCTAGCTTGCTGCCTGGAGGGTTTCCAGGAGACAATGGGGATTCTTCAGCTGAATACTGATCAGAGCATGAATACGAATAAACTACCTGAGGTTGGGAAAGACCACCTGAAAGGAGCAGGCTGCATAGTCCAAGGAGTCCACAAAGGGCTGGGACACAAAGATATGAATGACAGCAGAGTTCTTGTTGGAAACGCAAGCCAGAAGACAACAGAGCAACATCTTTATAAAGTACAGAAAAACAAAACATGTCAACCTAGAATCCTACATCCAGACACAATATCTTTTAAAAAACTACTGCAGGGGCCGGCCCGGTGGCGCACTGGATAGTGCGCCGCTTGGGAAGCGCGGCGGCGCTCCCCCCCGAGGGTTCGGATCCCACATACAGACCAGTTCCCGCTCACTGGCTGAGCGAGGAGCGGGAGCAACACCGAGGGTTGCAATCCCGTTGCCGGTCCCCGGTCTGGTACGGGGGCAACACTGAGGGTTGCGATCCGTTGCCGGACACGGAAAAAGACAAAAAAAAAAAAAAAACTACTGCAAAATAAAAAAATTTTTCCGACATACAAAAGCTGAAAGAATTTATCACCAGTAGACCTACAAGGAATGTTAAGGGACGTTCTATAAGCAGAAGAATGATATCAGGTAGAAATCTGCCTCTACGCAAAGGAATGAAGAACACTGAGGATGGTAACCATAAAGGACATTTTCCCCTTCATTTTAAAAATCTCTTTAAAAGAAGACAATTGACTGTTTGAAGCTAAAATAAAAACAACATATTTGAGGGTTTATAACATAAATAGAAGCAAAATGTGTGGCAATAATAGTGCATAATCCGAGAGAGGAGGATTACAAGTAGGTACACTAAGATCTTAGACTATATGCAAAGTGGTATAATCTTACTTAAAGGTAGATTATAAATTAAATTTTTAAAAGTTTCAACACAGATACACACATGTAAACACAGACAGCAATAGAAAAGTTGTAAGATTTGAAAACTCACATGGATTAATTTGGGAGTTAAGAATTGCATCTCTCCTATGGCTCAAAAATAATTCCTCACATATTTGATCTATTTTAAGCCCCAAAATGAAGGTTGATTGTATGAGACATATATAAGTAACACTGCTTTGAAATAGTAAAGCCTAGATTTTTTTTTAACACATAATTTGCTTTGCAGAGAGTTGGGTATAACTACTATAAGGAACAAGAGGACAATATGAGCCTGTGCTTAGACATCCATCACATTGAAAGATTTATAAACAACCCTTCTACCCTCATTTCTGCTAGGCTTTGTTGTTTTAAGAAGGCAAACTGAATAAATAGCTCTAGTTCCAGTTCAGGCAAAATTGTTAAACAGGAAAAATGGGTTATCCACTCCCTCTCCACTCTCCCTTTTGTTAGTAACCAACCTTATACCCAGTCCTGGCAGCTGACCCATGATCTCTCAGTGGTTATATTGTGGTTTTTTCTGATACTCTATCCCCAGCAACATGTACTCATCTTGGTAAGCTGCAGTTTGCTTTCCAATGTGATAAATATTAATAATAATATAGCTCAATGAAAAACTGCACTTTGCTCCCTTAGCACCATGTTCCAACCAGCTGGGAAGGATAAGAAGAAAAGGATAAATGATCTCCTTCTTCCTCTGTGTGATATTTGGATAATTTTCTCAGCATGTTTATTCTATAATGGTGACTGATAAAAAGTCTTTGTACCAATGAGCAGTAGCTAACAAACTATATTTCCTTAATAATTCCTCAAGTTTGTATTTCATAAATATTTTTTCAGTTGCTCTTCATAGCAATCCCACAGACATTCAAGTTTGGGAACTAAATCCCAGGGATAATCGGATAGAGCCTGAACTAGAATGTAGGTCTGGTGACTCCTAGTTAATTGCATTCTCAGAAGCACAAGGAAAAATGTTGGGATTGTGTCACAAAGAGGTTGTCTGCATGTGTGGGGCTGCTGGCAAGAACTCATCTAGACTTTTTAAAGCCTGACTAGGAAACTGAGAAATACACACCATGGAATACAACTCTGCCATAAAAAAGAATGAAATACTCTCATTTGCGACAATATGGATGAGTCTGGAGAAACATGCTGAGTGAAATAAGCAAAGCACAGAGATAAATACCACATGTATTCACTCATATGTGGGAACTAATAGAGAAAGAAGGAAGGAAAGAAAGACCATAGTAGTGCTTTGGACTTGTAGAGGGGAGAGAACATTCCTTGGGCTACAGAGTGGAGTGGGGGGGAAGGGGAGGGAGAGCAAGGTTGGGGATAATTGGGTGGGGGACATGGGGTACCAATGCAATTTGTGGTAATGAGTATGCTGCCAGTATGAATCTGGCCCTCACATCATGTTCATGAGGGGTGAAAATCAGCTTTGTAGCTCATGAATATTTATAACCAATGAAAAATAAGTAAATAAAATAAGATAAACTGTTTGTTGCTTATTATTTTTGACAATTTCCTTGGGGAGAGAGCTGTTTGCACAGAAGAAACTCTGAGTCAGGTCAAATAAAGAAAAAAATAATAATAATGAAGTAAAAGCCCTAAAAAGGAGCTTTTGGGCTAACTTTCAAACAGTCCACTTAGAATTCTCTTGGATGGGGGGGGGGGGGGGGGGGGGGGGGGGGGGGGGGGGGGGGGGGGGGGGGGGGGGGGGGGGGGGGGGGGGGGGGGGGGGGGCGAGGAGAGGGAGGCTGGGGATAATTGGGTGGCGGACATGGGGTACAAATGCAATTTGTGGTAATGGATATGCTGCCAGTATGAATCTGTCCCTCACATCATGGCACAAGAGGTGACAATCAGCTTTGTATCTCATGAATATTCATAACCAATAAAAATAAATTTTTTGAATCAAAAAATAATAATAAAGCCTGACTAGAATTCATTCTTTTATAATCTTTGATGGAAATATTAGGACTGTTCTTCAAGGGAGGGTCTAAGAGTTCTATCCATGAGCAGTCTCAGAAAACTGCTGGCGTTGCTGCTGGCAAACCCAACTCTGGGAATGAAATTCCGCAGAATGTCTGCTATTCACTGTGGCCTCCTTAACTCAGTGGCCCCTCCATACAGCTCTGTGAATATAATCCTTTGACTTTGTTCTCTTTTTGCTATTTATTTTTTCTTTAATATATTATTCTTTTGATTTTTTTTTTCCTGTCAGCTAGGATGCCTATGGCTACAAATAACAGAAAATCCAAAGAATATTACACAGTAGGGAAATGTATTGGTTCTCTTAACTTGAAGTCCAGGGATAGGGAAGACTTTAGAGTTATCTCAATCTAATACAGTTTCTTTAACTCTCTTTGCTATGCTTTCCTTGATATTTTCACTTCATCCTTAGACTGCTTTCTTCATGGTGGCACTGCAGCTGTAGTAGTTCCTAGCTATGTCTGCACTTCTTGGCATCCAGAATTGTTTCTCAAAGCTATCTTATAGCGGTGAAGAAGCTCCCCTCCCCCCAGAAGCCTTGAGAAAACCTCTTTCCATCAATCAATAGACCAAATTGTGTTTCATGTCCATTCTCAAACCAAGCCCTATGATATATCTGATTGGCTTAGGTCTGACTTTCTAAACCAGTCACAGGAAAGGAAGATTACTCTTAGACCTGTTCCAACTCTGGATTGTAGGAGTGGGGTTAATTTTCCCTAAGATACATGGACTGGGAAGGGGTTGTTGTGAAAAATTAGACTTCTCTTAGGATGGGGGAAAGCGGAATGTATGGTGAGCAGGTAATGAATAATGTCTGCTTGTTTTTGCCTCATCTCACTTTTAGGATCAGTATAGAATAATTAAAAGAATGCAAGTTTTGGGCCGGCCCAGTGGCACAATGGCCGCTTGGGAGCGCAGCGGCGCTCCTGCCGAGGGTTCGGATCCCACATACAGACCGGTTCCCGCTCACTGGCTGAGCGAGGTGCGGGCGCAACACTGAGGGTTGCGATCCCGTTGCCGGTCCCGGTCCGGTACGGGCACGACACTGAAGGTTGTGATCCGTTGCCGGTCACGAAAAAAGACAAAAAGGCCAAAAAAAAAGAATGCAAGTTTTGATGTAAGACTAGCTTGAAAAGACTTGCTTTGGCCCTTGGCCAGGTTCCTTAACTCCTCCTTTAAGCCTCAGTTTCCTGGCTGAAATTTAGTAAGTATTAAAAATAATATAGACAAAGGACTTAGGACATAGTAAGCACTCAATAAATAAGTATAGTTGTTATTAATGGGGGTTTTTTTTGTTTTACTTTTGAAATTATAAACAATAAATAAAAGTGCCTTGTTCTCCTGCTGAGGCCCATACTGTCTCTAGATAGTTATTATTAAGACAAGTGAATAAGAAAATGTTCATTAGACAATCTTAATTCTTTCAACTTCTGTGTGTTTGAAAATTTTCATGATGAAAGGTTGAAAAAAAAATGAGTTGACAAGGATGATAGTGTTGCAGTAAAAAACAGTGAGGGTGACTCAAAAGAACTGGAAGCCAAGATTCTCCTTAAGATAGCAAAAAGCTTAACCCAGATGATAGTTCATATAAATTGCTGAAATGATACTGTTCTCTTATATCTCAGGCATTCCACTTCTTTGTGAGGAAATGCATGGTCTGAATTTCTGGTTTTCCTGCCTTGGAATTGCTTGGCATTTATTCTTTTGTGTAAGCAGACCATGGCATGAAAGAATAAGGAAATATATATGAGATCTCTCTAACAGAGCTTTGGAGTTAGCCACTTAGAAATAAAAGGATGAGAGGGAAAGCTGTAAATAGAAGGGGAATCAGGAAAGTGACTTTTATTGAGTCCCTATTACGTGCCAGACACTCTGAGGTTACAACAATAAATAAAATATCTTCCCAACCTTGAGGAAGCTCACACTTTAGGTCAGAAGACACTCCTCTCAGTAGATTATTATGGCACACCATAAGAAGTGCCATGTGTCTGAGAGCATATTAGAAAAGGAAATTCTGGGCCAGCCTGGTGGCGCACTCAGTAGAGTGTGGCACTTGGGAGCGTGGCGGTGCTCCCGCCGTGGGTTCGGATCCCATATAGAGAGACCGGTCCGCTCACTGGTTGAGCGTGGTGCGGGCACGACACCGAGGGTTGCGATCTCGTTGCCGGTCGCGCAGTACAGGTGCGACACTGAGGGTTGCGATCCCGTTACCAGTCATGAAAAAAGACAAAAAGGAAAAAAAAAAAAAAGAAAAGGAAATTCTAAAGGATCCTCATAGGTCATCTAGGCTCCTTTAGTTAGAGTTAGGAAAAAGTTGTTAAAGCTTGAGATTATTTCCCACACAGTTTTGTTGTTTCTTTAAGAACACGGGTGCCTGTTTTGCTGCTAACTCACTAAGATTTGACAAGAAATCTAGACTCCACTTTCAAAATCTAAGCACCAACCTTCCTTTGTCAGCAGAATCCCTAGTCTCTCTGCATACAGAAATATGGTTGAGAAAGGATACCTGCACACCCTTCTTTTCTCCGTAGATAAGAATGAAGAGCCATCAAGGTCAGGCCAAAATTTTTACAAAGTAAATTGGTAATAGTGAGGGCCAAGACCTTCACATGAGTTCCCGTTGCCCTCTGTTTACCCTCCCCTGCCGTATATCATTTCTCATCTCCCACAGGTTGTCTGAAGAGCCTGTTCTCTTCTGGCCCCAGCACTTTGAAATCAATCCAGTTGACTCTTTTAGTTACATGTGACACAGCCTGCTCTTCATTGATTCATGGCTTTACCATGCTGCCTCCTGTTACTTTACCAGGGCTTTTTCGTCCTTTTCATTTTAGTGAGTGCCTTGTTGCAGAATTCATTGTAATAGAATCTGACCTATGTAAGTTAAGTCATTTTTGTAACCCTTGTCTAGGCAGCTCTTGGAAAGGCATGGGGGAAAAAGACTGAAGAAACCCCCAGAAAGTTTCTCAAAAGTCTTTTTTTTAACCAGTTTAAGACATTACTCAAAAAACTTTTATCTACATTCATTCATTTTTGTAAGATGATAGGATGTAGGAATGAATGAATGAGCAAGAACAATGAAAAAGTCATGTAAATATTTTGCAAGCTATAGACAATATTAATAGCTGTTAACATTCATATAATTCGTTACAATCCGTGAAACTTTCTCACTCACATCATTTAATTTAATCTCACACCATCCCTATAAAGTAGATGTCTCCATTTTATGCTGTCATTAGTAAGACCCAAAGAGGTGAGTGGAAGAGCCAAGGTTTAACCTCAGGTCTTCTGACTCTAATTACAGAGCTATTTCATCCTGCTCAAATTATTCAAGAATAATTTGAATTTTTAATAATTTGAATCTAAGGGACAAAAATCTATAAGTACATTTTTGTCAAGGGAAAGGCAAGCAGGGACTGTCCTTAATTCTTAATTAGTAGACTAGAATTTCTATCTACCGTAGTAAGAGAAATGATAACCTCTAATGGATACAAGGTGTTTTATATGAAATATGCAATACAGTTCTAGCTGGAATGCCTAAAAAACAGAAGGTCACAGATTTATTTTTAATCTACAAATAATTTTATGATAAGGAGGGTGAACTGAGATTGTAGTGTGAGGATTATAGCATTTTATTGTATGAGGTTAACATGTTCAAAATGGAACTCCTGATCTTTCCCTTTCTCAGAACCCACACCACCCATAGTCTTTCTCATATCAGTCATTGACAACTCCATTTTTCCAGTTGCTAAGGCCAAAATTTACAAAATCATATTTGCCTCTTCTTTCTCTCCTTATACATTGCATCTAATTAGTGTCAGAAAATTCTCTTGGCTCCACCTTCAAAATATATCCAAAATTTGACCCATTCTCCCCACCTTCACTGTTTTGTCCTGCTTCAAGCCACCATCATCTCTCACCTAGATTATTATGGTAGCCTCCTAACTCACTTCCTTTTTTGCACCATATTCTTTCTGCCTCCTTTTCTCAGCACAGCAGCCAGAGTGATCCTTTTGAAACCTAAGTCAAAAGCTGTTGTCCTCTCAAAAGCTTACTTCAAGGACTCCTGTTTCTCTTAGAGAAAAGACAGTCTTTACAGTCTGAGGAGGTATTACTATGCTGGTTCTGACAGCAGTTGACCAATATAAAGCCCTATGTGGTAAAAGTACAGGTAGAGGTGATAGAAGTGGGAGATACTTGTAGTGGGAGCAACTACAAAAGGTATGCTTTGGTATATCTGTATTTAAGGTAGAAAAATGAAAGTTTCACTGGTTTATTAGGTTAGTTTGCCAGCATTGTTTGTATGCATTCCCTCAGCTTTTTGAAAATCAGATACTCTCCACATGCAGAAATACTACTACTCAGCTATCATCAGTAGCCCATGCACTTGTTATTTTGCAATAATAATGTGAAAAGGGGCTCACATTTGCAAGAATTTAGCCAGAGTTAGGGATGTATGCTATGTCTATGAAACAGTTATTATTTTTTTTTTAAATACTTAAAATTTGTTTTATTATTATTTTAATTTGTAATCTATTTTTTTTTTTTTAGTTTATTATTTTTTTTTACATTCGAAGATGTTGCGGAGCAGTGGGAAGGGCAGGTGGGAGGAGGGTAGGAAAACAGGTGGAGGTGGGGGAGCGGGGCTGGCCTGGTTGTGGAGGATGGGGGGTGTGTGGCTGAGGCCCATGGGCTCCCCAATTCTGGCTCGGGAGGCGGTTGCTCGGTTGTCACTGGGCTGGATGCGAATGTTGGGGGAAACGGCTAAAGCTCTTAATACCCCTCACCCCAGCTCAGGAGCCTGGGGGGCTTCCAGTGGTGGGTTGGTTGTCACCAGCTGGATGTGGATGTGGGGGGTGGGCATGGTTGAGGCCCTCGGCCCTCCCCACCCCAGCTTGGGGCCCATGGGGCTTTTATAGAGGCTTAGTTGTTGCTGGGCTGAATGCAATCATCAGGGGGGCATGGTTGAGGCCCTTGGTCCCCCTCTCCAGTTTGGGATCTTGGGGGGCTTTTGGTGGTGGCTCAGTCATCGTTGGGCTAGATACAGATATTGAGGGGGCATGGGTGAGGTCCTCAGCACCCCTACTCCAGCTTGAGAGCCCAGAGGGCTTCTGCAGTAGCTTGGTTGTTGCTGGGCTGGATGTGGGTGCTGGGGGGCCGTGGCTGAGGCCCTCATAACTCCCCACCCCTGCTTGGCAGCCCACAGGCTTCTGGAGGCAGCTCAATCATAGCTGGGCTGGATGTGGACATTGGGGGCTGTGGCTGAGGCCTTCGGGCTGCCCTTACCCTGGCTGAGGAGCCTGGGGTACTTCTGGCTCTTTTAGGTTTTATAGGTGTTCTTTGGTGGTGTTAAACTTTTACTGGTTAGTATTAGAACTTTGTCTCTGATCTGTGGGTGTTTTGTGTTTTCTTTCACTTCTGTGTTGGATTATTAGCTACCCCCACCACTTAAGCTCTATACTGGAACTAATTTGTTGTCCTTTGCTTACTTTTAAAATGGGAGAACTTCCGTAGGGACCAACACTTGATCCCTGTGGTTGAGCTGAATTGCTGCTTTATTGCTGATTCCCGGGGGAAGGCTTTTTGTGAAGCTCAGGTTTTAATTGTTAACCTTTTAAGTACTTCTGGGTCTTGTGAGGTCTGATACACCTGGATTGTGTGGAAACTCTTGTCTGGGCCTGAGTCTTTTCAGCAAACTGCACCCCCTGCAATTCTATATTCCTGATCAGTCTACACCGAGTGGGCCTGTGCTGATTAGAGGGCAAATCAGCTGTCCATGCTGTGCCCCAGTGGGCCCAACTCACCTATCCCGTCCACTCCAAACATTTCCCATGGGGCGGGCCATGCACTGGTCCCTTGCGATGACTCACCAGCCTTTGAGTGGCTCCTCTTTTCAGTTTTCTGTGGCCCCTCACTCCTATGTGCCTTCACGGGAACCCTGTCAGTGGTCTTGCTGACCTGGGGTCCACCAAGGCCCTCCTCTCCCCTGCAGTTTCCAAGCAACTTCACACAAAGGGCACAGCTGTGGTTTTTGCCAGCTCTTGCTGCATATGCTCACCAGGGCCAGCCTTGAAATGGCCAAGGCTCAAAACAGAGCAGTCCCTTCTTTCTCTGATCTCAGCTTCTCCCACCTTCATGAACTCTGCAGGTCATTTCTCCCCTTCCCCTGAGCTTTAGCAACCCTAGCTTGGCAGTTGTTGCTTTTTTAATAGTAGTAAATTGGTCAGTTGCAGGAGAGAGTGACAGTGGGGACCATCTATTCCACCATCTTGATTCTCTCCTTGTCTGAAATAGTTATTTTCTGTGCAGATCTAATTTAACTGACCCAATATCGAATGAACTGACTTGCCTAAACAATACACTATATGGGCATATGGAGAATGGAGAGGAAAAGGTCACTAGTGGGTAATGTCTGCCAGTTGGTGGCCAGTACCAATTTGCTTATTCTAATGATCTGGTCAGTCCTGTCCTTTTCGGTTAAAGTCCCTTTTATTTTTTCCTACAAAATAACCCATTCCTTGGAATGGAAAACAGCATTAGGTCTTTGTAACTTAGTTGGTGTTAAGCACCGGATTGTTTAGTTTGTAACAATATTTGATTTAGACTGAGTTTGTAGCCTGATGTTTAGAAGAGTGCCAAAGTGCAACTCATAGAAGATGCCAGTAAAAACCATAGTTGGAAGAGGTGAATAATGGTTGCGTCATTTTCCTGGTAGTTGTAACCAGGCCTAAAAATCCATCACTGCCATTTACAAAATGTGTTCATAAGAATAAAGTCAACTGGTATTCTGTGAACTCCATTAAGTGTCAATATAAAATACCTGCCAGTTCCTTGAGTCACTGTCTTTACATTGTTAAGGAAGCTTTGTTTCATCACTATGTTTTATGCCAAAAATAACAGTAATATTTCCCCCCAATTTTTTTTTTTTCCTTTTTGTCTTTTTTTACTGACCGGTAACAGGATCGCAACCCTCGGCGTTGCGCCCACACCGCGCTCAGCCAGTGAGCGGGAAGCAGTCTCCACATGGGATCCGAACCCTCAGCAGGAGCACCGCTGCGCTTCCAAGCGGCGCACTCTCCAGTGCGCCACTGGGCTGGCCCTCCCCTCACTTTTAATGAGCATTTTTGTTCCAGTGAAAACCTTGAATATACCAGGTTTTTCATGTGATTCAATTTTGATGTAAAGCAAATTCTTACTAACAAATAAGTTCTTATAAAGTGTTTTAAAACTTCAGTTCCTAAAATAACTTCTCTTAAACTCTGAAGATCAGTATAACGTGAAAAAAGTATTCATTTGTTCAATGTAAAATGTTATTTTTGAATAACATGCAATAATCAGGCCAACACAACAGATCAGATTTCTGGACTAACAAAGCAAAAGTGAAAGATTTTAAGATTCAAATGCGGGGCCGGCCCGGTGGCGCACTGCTACAGTGCGCCGCTTGGGAGCGTGGTGGCGCTCCCGCCGAGGGTTCAGATCCCACATACAGACCGGCCACTCACTGGCTGAGCGAGGTGCGGGCGCAACACCGAGGGTTGCAATTCCGTTGCCGGTCCCGGTCCGGTACGGGCGCGACACTGAGGGTTGCGATCCGTTGCCGGTCACGAAAAAAGACAAAAAGGAAAAAAAAAAAAGATTCAAATGCAGTACATTAAAATATGTGGTTCTCCTTGATTAGTACAAGGTAGTTTTAGAAATATTGAATGTGCAATTCCCTGATTCCTGTTGTTAATGAAGTATTCCCCAGTAACTGATAAAATGTTTGTTTGCAGTATGCCATCAGCTGTGTTAGAAGGAGAGATGCTGACGGTAGATGGAACACAGAACCATCTCCAGCTCCTTGGAAAATATGGGCATAGGGCAAAGTGTGGAATGGACAGACAGAATGGAAAGTAAATTATTGGCATCTGATAGATTTGGGCACACTGATTGGGGCATGGGAAGCAGGTACCAAAAGGGGCTGTAATCCCTGTTATTTTCTTAATACCTTAAATGTGGAGAGATACCTCCCTCTGAAAAAGGATGGCATTTTACTGGGGCATATCATCTTCACTGAGGAAGAATGTATGTGCAGGCACAATTGGAGAATAGAATACAGGGCCCTGCCCCATGGGAAAGTCAGTAATCCGTGAACACAAACTGCTTTATCCACAGCAGTTTTTCACTTGTTTATAAAAGAATAAAAATTACAAAGGGAGATAGAGACATATTAAGACTAACCCTTTTACTTTTTTGTTAGTTGGCAAGCATTCTCAGAAACCTCTTCTCCCCCGCCCCCGCCATTCTGACTTCAAATGTGTCTCTTTGAACTAATATTTATATTGTCTTATTTCGTGTTCTTACTCTGTTTTTCATATGAGGCCACAACTCAAGCCTGAGATCACACAAACAGAAAGGGGATGGGAGGAAGCTGGAGAGAACTTGCAGGAGATCCATGGTTTCAGACCAGAGCTTTTGGTAGGGTGACCATATAATTTATTATCTAAACAGGAAAATTTTGAGAATAAGAGTAGGCATTATTACTAAATAAGTAAAGATAATGCACATGAAATAAGATTGTTTCATGCCATCCTAGACTTGTGGTCATTTGAATGAAGGAATCTGCTATTGTCTCAGCCCCAAATTCCTCACTTTCTCTAAGACCTCTGTATAATATCAAGGGAGGATAGAAAAACAGTAGAGAAAATCAACTGGACCAAAAGTTGGTTCTTCAAAAAGATCAGCAAAATTGACAAACCCTTAACTAGACTGATTAAGAAAAAGAAGACTAAATTACTAAAATCTGGAATAAAAGAGGGGACGTTAATACCAACTTTACAGAAAAAGAAAAGATTAGAAGAAATCACATACTACATACAGAAATTAATCAAGAGCTGAATATAAGAGCTAAAACTACAAAACTGTTAGAAGAAAACATAGGAGTAAATATTTCATGGACTTAGATTAGGCAGTGATTTCTTAGATATGACATCAATAGCACAATCAACCTAAATAAATAGATACAAAACTAAGACTTCTTCAAAATTAAGAAAGTGAAAAGACAACCCACAGAATGGGTGAAAATATTTGCAAATCACATTTCTGGTAAAGGACTTATATGTAGAACATATATATAAAGAATCCTTACGTCTCAATAATAAAAAAGACAGCCCAATTTAAAAAAATAGGCAGAGGATCTGAATAGACCTTGCTCCAAAGAAGATATACAAATGGCCAATAAATACATGAAAAAAAGGTCAATGTCATTAGCCATCTGAGAAATGCAAACCAACACCACCATGAGACAGCACTTCATATCCACTAGGATGGCTGTGACCGTAAAGACAGATAATGAATGACAAGTCTTGGTGAGAATGTGGAGAAACTGGAACCTTCATATCCTTGATGGGAATGTAAAATGATGCAGCAGTTTTGGAAAACAGTCTGGCAGCTTCTCAGAAGGTTAAATTTGAGATACTTTGTAACACAGCATTTCCACTTCTAGATATGTAACCAAGATAAATGAAAATGTGTGTTCATGCAATCACTTGTACAAGAATATTTATAACCACATTATTCATAATAGCCAAAAAGTGGAAACAACCTGTGTCCATCAACTAAAGATAAATAAAATGTATTAATGCACTGAAATATTATTTCACCATAAAAAAGAAATGAAGTATGTGTTACAGCACGGATGAATCTTGCAAACATTGTGCATAGGGAAAGAGGCCAGTCACTAAAGACCACTCTCTTAGTTTGTTTTGTGTTGCTAAACAACACTTTAGACTGGGTAATTTATAAAGAAAAAAGGTTTATTTGGTTCACAATCCTGGAGGCTGCAAAGTCCAAGAAATCTGGCACCGGCATCTGCTTGGCTTCTGGTGAGGACCTTGTGCTGCATCATAATATGGTGGAGAAGCAGAAAGGGAAGTGGGCATGTCGAAAAGGGACCTAACACGAGAGGCAGCCTTGCTTTGTAACAGCCCACTCTCTCAGGAACTAACCCAGTCTTGAGAAAGACATTAATCTATCTTAACAAGCTAATCATCTCTTAAAGGCACTGCCTCTCAACACCATAAATTGGCAATTAAATTTCAACATAAGTTTTGGTAGGGACAAACCACATCCAAACCATAGCAACCACATATTATATGTTTCTATTTACATGAAATGTCTAGAATAAGCAAATCCATAGAGAAAAAAATAGATTAGTGGCTACCTAGGGCTCACAGGGATTGGGGAGGTGGGTTAGTGGGGGAAGTGACTGCTAATGGATATGGGGCTTCTTTTGGGAGTGATAAAAATTTTCTTAAATTGATTATAGGGATGGTTGCACAGCTCTGTGAATATACTAAGAGCCATTTATTTGTACATTATAGATAGATGAATTATATGTTATATGAATTATTATCTCAGTAAAGCATATATTTTAAAATTATATCAAGGGTAACAAGTGTTGGCAAGGATTTGGAGAAAAGGGAACTTTTATACATTGTTGGCGAGGATGGAAATTAGTACAGCCATTATGAAAAACAGTGTGAAGGTCCTCAAGAGACTAGAAATAGAACTACCATTATGATCCAGTAATCCCACTTCTGGGTATTTATCCAAAGGAACTGAAATCAATCTGTCAGACAGATGTCTTCACTCCCATGTTTATTGCAGATGTGGAATCAACCTAAGTGTCCATCAGTGGATGAATGGATAAAGAAAATGTGGTGTATATACACAATGGAATACTATTCAGCCTTAAAAAGGGGGTGGTGGGATTATGTCTTTTGTGATAACATGGATGAATCTGGAGGACATTAGGCTAAGTGAAATAAGCCAGGCACAGAAAGACTATTACTGCATGATATCATTTACATATGGAATATAAAATGGTTGAACTCATAGAAGTAGAGAGTAGAATGATGGTTATCAGAGGCTGGGCTTGGGGGATAGGGAAGAAGGGAATGGAGAGTTGTTGATCAAAAGGTACAGAGTTTCAAATAAACAAGAGGAATAGGTTATGAGATCTGTTGCACAGCAGGGTGACTATAGTCAATAACTGTATATTTCAAAATGACTAAGTAAATTTCAGATGTCTCAGCATAAAAAATGATAGGTAGGCAAGGTGATGGGTATTCTAATTAGCTTGATTTAATTATTTCACATTGTATATTTATATTTCAAAATATCACACTGTACCCCATAAATGTATCTAATTATGATTTGTCAACCAAAAATAATATTAACAAAAAGTTAAGGGGCAGTTGACCTGTAGTATGGGTTTTGTTGCCCTTAAATCACATGCACACATATGCATGACACAATTGTCCTGTGCCAACTTTATCTGTTTTAAATATTGTGCATCCCCCCTTCTGTACCCATCCCTCAACTACTACCCCATAGTCTCATAAGATTTTCTTTGAAGGAAGGATACTATGGCAAAAAAGTAGCTTGAAAATCTCGGAAAACAATGAACTCAGAACCTCTTCCAGCTCTAACAAGCCACGAATCTAATACATTGAACTGAGATTTTTAATTTGGCCTAGATAACTCCATTTGAACTCCCGGTCTACAAAAGGAAAGCTGTGAACAAAGACAGTTTTTTCCCCCACATAGCTGCACACAGGTGTGACCTGAAAACTCTGGAGCTCAGCAAGGTGTTTAGCTCCCTAATACAGTGCAGTACTCTATCTCCAAGCCCTACTTTCTGTTCTTGAATACAGTGATTTGCTAAAATAGAGACACCTGGTCCCAGCACTTTGCAAATGGATTTTTCCTTTCAGCATTTCAGAATATATTCACATATTGATGAAGGCTTTCTCTGGGAAGCCGTCTGTCTGAAATCGGCAGCAATAAAAAAACTCCCTGGCTCCCGAAGATATTCATAATGCTATCTTTTGCTTCACTCCTCTACTCCTCTCTCATGTTCCCTTTTCCTTTTTTTTTTTTTTTTTCATTAATTTGTTTATTTACAAAGCATATATTTACGGAGCATTTGTTATATGTCTAGCACTGGGTACATAGCAGTAAACAAGATTAGCTAGTCCCTACAATTATGGATCTTGCTGTTTAGTAGAGAGACGTATATTGATGACAACAGTAACAAAAAGTTTAAGAATTTTTGAGTTGTGGTGAGAGCTATGAAAGAAACAAATATGGTTCTGAGAGATAAGCTGTGTAGGTTGTGATTTTAAAATGAACTCTGGAGTCATATTGCCAATGTTCAAATCCCAACTTCACCATTTTACTAGCTGTGTAATTTTGAACAAGTTACTTAACTTTTTGGGGCCTCAGTTTCTTTATCCTAAAGTGGGGATAATTATGATATCTATCTTATAGAATTGTTCTGAGGATTAAATGAGTAGATGTTTGTGGTGCGTAGCACATACTAAGCATCCAATAAATGTTATCTATGTATTGGTATTGTTGCTTTAGAGAATATCAGGGAATCAATTGGTTAGGTTATCATTGTTACCATCCTGATCACCATCATCATTGCCACTTACATATACTTATCTTATGACATATAAAATCTTTCTTCACAGGATTTGCAAAAATGGATATAGCAGGTTCCTGGACTCAACCACAGTCTAGATAAGAGAGAGTATATGGATTAAAAGAAAATGGCAGTAGAAGGTAGCATATTCTACGTGCCAGATAAATGATGGAGATAGCGTCCTACAGGAATGTAGGAAAGAGAGCAGTTCTTGTGGGCTCATAATGGAAGGCTTCACAGAGGAAAATGGATCCGTAAGAGGGAGAGCATTCCAGCTAGGAGAGCAGCATAAATGAAGATATGGAGGCAAGAAAGTAAATGAGAAGTTCCAGAATGGAGAATTTGAATAGTGAGGGCTGTGTGGGGTAAAGAGAAGGTTACAGAATACTGGTTAAAGTATTCAGTAGGTAGAAGTCTGCCATGACTAGATTCTGAGTTGGAATAATCAAATAAGATTTCTCTTATTCATCTGAGGCCTACTGCTTCGAACTTTGCCTTATTTCAGATCCCTGTATTTTTCATCTAGCTAATTACGTTCTAACTGGTGGTGCTAACTGCAGTCTCCAATCCCCTATTCTTCTCTGTACATATTTATCACATTAATGTTTCTCAAGCACCATTTTGTCATTGATTTGCTTAGGAAGTTCTTATAGTTCTCCATTGTGCATAACAGTGTTTCTCAAACATTAGTGTGCATAAGAATTACTGAGAATTTGTTATAAGTGCAGATTGCTAGGTCTTACCTTCAAGTAAGATGATTCAGGCATGGGGCCTGAGAATCTCTGTTTTAATAGATGCCTTAGGTGATATGATTCAGATGCTCAGGGGGCCCTGCTCTGAGGAAGATTGGCATAAAACAGAGAGTTCAAGTTCCTTAACCGATCACTTAGAATCTTGCTTTATCCCTGCCTTTTCAACCTCATCTGCCACTGTTCCTATTTATACACCCTTTGTTTGAAAACAAACACCATTTTCTTTTCATATACTTACCCAGGCTCTTTTTTTGACTTTCATCTCTCATTTGCCTGTGTGGCTCCCTCAGCCTCAGTGTCCTTACTGCCATTTCAACAAGTCCATTTCCTGGCTTCTTTTAGTCCTGGTTCAGATGTGTCCAGAAAGCATCTTTAGTAAATGAGTTATGTCTCTAACCTAGAAGTCTCCAAGTTTAACTGATCCTTACCCAGGGATTTAGTGAGCACCTTGCAAATGATTCGGTTAATTTGTTACTTCCTCAATTCATTCATTAAATATTTGCTGAGTGCCTACTATGTACCAGGCACTGTTCTAGGTGCTGGTAATAAGGTAGGGGGAAAAAAAACCACTGCAAAACTCTCCGTTTTCATGAACCTTGCATCCTCATGGGGAAAATGTTTATAAGTAAATCTTGAAAGTGTTTTGAGAAGAGCAATCTGTCAGTGCTATCTGGGATATATTTAGAAAGGGAGAGACCAGCAAAAAATATTAAAGGGCTCTTGCAAATGGCTTTTGTACAGTGGGAAGGGCCAGTGAGAATAGAAAATACAAAGGAAACAGCAAGAGTAATTAATGAAATGAAGAAATGACTAGCAATACATGATGGAGGGCACAAGGGGTATTAATAATTGAGATTTGGGGGAAGAAAAAAAAAAGTACAGATAGAGAGGTGGTATTTTTGGGAAAAGACATTTTAAAATGTTATGATAATGTTTTAGACATGTTGTTTGTGATGTTGATAATGGGCCATCCCAGTAGAAATGCTCAGTAGCAGTTAGAAATATGGGGGTCTTATAAAAGCTCAGGCCATACTCCTTTTTCCCTTATCAAACTCAAAACTACTTTGTCAGTCTTGCTGTTTTAGGTCCAAAATTTCTCCCCAAGAAATATGTCTCATTCAATTGATTTTTCTGGGGCATGACTGCATGTCTTAGCACCATTTCTCAGACTGCCAGGTGTTTGCTTCTAACGAAGCTATTGGGGCCCAGAAAACAATACCACAAAGTGAAGGTCTCAGAAGCAGTCTCAAAAGCAAAGTTTTCTTCTGCCCTCTTGCCCTCCTATCTGCCAGCCTCATTTCCACTGAGGCAAGCCATAGAAAGCAGAATTTCTCTTCCCCAAGGCAGGTCATAGATACACTCTAATTTTTACCCCGCCCCCCTTTCTGTCTTAGAGCTGGCCATAAAGAAATTCTTTGACCTACCTTGTCTGATTGGTGGTCATAAGACTTCCATTCCAGAAAAGGTCCTGTTCCATACTCTGGAGGAATGAATGCTACACAGAGAGGACAAGAAGAATATGAACAGACAGGCCTTGCTGGGTTTCCCCACTCAGTCTCTTAGCATTAGACCATACCTTTCTTGTCCAATCACATTTCTGTGCAGCTATGCCTGCCTCGTATAACCTAAGCATAAAAATGGACAGTTTTCCCTATGTCTTTTGGTCTTCATTCTGAAGGCTCCCATGTCACATAAAACTATGATAGAGCAAAATTTGTCATGCCTTTTCTTCATATTAATCTGTGTTGATCAAGTGAAGGGAGTTGAAGGGGATGTCTTCCCTTGGCCCCTATATCTTCTAGGCCCAACACTAGAAAACTATCTCTAATCATAGCCTTCCCTTGAGTGGTTCTTAGCTGACTAGGAGTTTGGCTTCTTCGAGGAACTGGGAAGATGACATAATTGTACTGGAGTCCTTTAAAATTGGGTACAGTAGTGAGTGTCATCTCCCTATGTGAATATCACTGTGGTCATTCTTAACAAAACAGGCAAAGTTTGAACAGGCAGATCGTAAAAGAATTGGCATAATACATAGCCAGGTTGGAAAGCTGCTTGCAATAGCCTGGAAAATCATCTTTTTTGCATTCTTGCAGTTGCTCAGACCAAAAAACTCAAATCATTCCTGACTTCTGTCTTTCTCTTACAATACCTGTATTAGTCTGTTTCATTGCTCATAACAAAATACATGGAACTGGGTGATTCATAAGGAAAACAAAATTTATTGCTTAAGTTTCTGAGGCTGGGAAGTCCAAAGTCCAGGGAACACGTCTGGTGAGGGTCTTGGTGGTGGCAACAGCAACACAGTGGTCTCTCATGGCAGAAAATGGTGGAGCAGAGAGAGACTAACCTCCTCATTCACTCTCCTCATTCCTTTTAAAGCCCTGCCAACCACGCCCATGACCACCATCTTTAATCCATTCACTATGGTGTGGTCCTACAATCCAATCACCTCTTCAAGTCCCCATCTTTCAATTATCATAATAGGACTTCCCACCCTCTTAACACTGTCACAGTGGGGGTCAAGTTTTGGGGCAACACTCAATCCAAGACAATACCCAGTATTCATTCCATCAAATAGGGTGTGAGTGTGGGTGGGTACATGTGTGTATATATATATTTTTATCATCTGACTTCCCCCTAAGAAAGTGAACTCCATGAAGGCAAGAACTTTGTTTTCTGCTATATCCCCAGCCAGTGCCTAGAACATAGTAGAAGCTCAATAACAATTTGTTGAGTAAATGAATGGATAAATGTGAAATAAGTCTTCATTTTTACATTTTGCTAATTAATTTTGACATTGGCTCTGTCTTCAAGAAGCTCAGGAAATATTTTATTCTTATAAAATTATTATAGTTAAAGCCCAAAGAGCTCAATATTATTTGGTAATATTATTACCCAAATAATGTTACCTTAAAATAATATAATAAAAAATAGAAACTGTTTATTCCTTAACTAGCTTGAAAAATGTCATTAAGTTTTAAAAGCTGGGCCAAGCCCATGGCGCACTTGGGAGAGTGCGGGGCTGGGAGTGCAGCAGCGCGGATCCTATATGGAGATGACCGGTGCGCTCACAGCACTCACTGGCTGAGCGTGGTGCGGCCAGTCCTCAAAAAGGACAAAAAAAAAATTTTTTTTTAAAGTTTTAAAAGCTGGGCTGGCCCGGTGGCGCACTGCTACAGTGCACCGCTTGGGAGTGCGGTGGCGCTCCCGCCAAGGGTTCGGATCCCACATACAGACCGGTTCCCGCTCACTGGCTGAGCGAGGTGCGGGCCCAACACCGAGGGTTGCGATCCCGTTGCCGGTCCTGGTCCGGTACGGGCGCTACACTGAGGGTTGCGATCCGTTGCCGGACACGAAAAAAGACAAAAATAAAAAAAAAAAAAGTTTTAAAAGCTAAGAGCATTCTTCTTTAATGATACAAATTTGGTAATACTGTTGTGAATGTGATCTTCTAAAATTTAGCCTTAACAAGAAACATTCTGATAAATTCACCTAGTAATCATTTACCAGGTATGAATAAAATTTATTCTCTAATTCATAGTTTTTTGTTTGTTTTTCATTTTGGCGGGATTTTGGGTGGCTGGCTGGAACGGGGATCCAAACCCTTGACTTTGGTGTTATCAGCACCACATTCTATTGAGAGAACTAAATGGTCAGCCCTAATTCATAGTTTTTAGAGAAAATCTTCTCAGGAATTTCCAGACTTGGTTATTACTTAATGTTTGTAAAGATGATGCTTGGTATTTGGGAGGAGGAAATCTACTTCTTTCTAACTCTGAAACTTTTATTTAAACAGTTCCACATGACCAGAAATATACTAGCTTAAGGAATAGATTGTACTGCCTTCATCAGTATACAAAAAGTAGCTTTCTTGGAACAGCAAGAATTACCTTGGACATACCAGCATATGAAAATTTACTGACGTTATGGGGCCAACTGACCAGAGCTATTGTTAGGAATTTTTACCTGATTTAGAGAATACTTCAAATTTTTAAGAATCGAGGGAAGAGATAATGTGATCAAAGCATTTGTGTAGAAGGTCATTTTGGCATATTGATGATTTTTATAGAGTAGCAGAGAAAACAAAGTTTTTCTACTGGAAAAGAATTGGTTTATGCAGAGCATAAACAAATGTTTCTAACATCTTAGATGCTTTGCATTTTAAATCCGGTACATCTTTACTTTTTAAGGTATTGATAATATTTGACAGAAAGAATCAATACATGGCTTCAGTTCAGTTTGGATTTGATCTGCCATCAGGAAGTTAAAGGGTGGCCAATAAAATAAAAGTTTCAAAAGACTCTATTCTTTAATGTCTTGATAAATTTCAATAAAATCAGGTAGATAGCAGAGAACACTGAGATTTGAGTTTTCTTTGAAGAGAATCTAGAGTTAACTGAACCAGTTTTTTTTAGTAAATAGAATACGTAATAATGAAAATCAGCTCAGTATTTTTGTTAAATAACTATATTGTATTTGGCAATGAAAACCATCTACTAGATGAGATTAATTATAGATATGCTTAACTATTTTCATTGTTTTTCAACTTGCTCTAACTGTTGGAGAAAAATTAGTTTTAAAAGCATGCTCTTTTCTTGCTTCGTTTATATAAACGATACATAATTTCTTTAAAGAGGTATATGTGATTTAGGGGATAAGAGAATCAAATAAGGATTTGTATGTGTTTTGTCCATAGAAATTTCTCTAAGTTCAACTAAAGTTTTCTTATCAAAAAATTAAGTTCATAGTTGCAAAGCAGAGGCCCACTGGAATATTTAATAAGCATAGTCTACTTTTACATTGCTACAGAAACTCAATGCAAACTTTTCTGTGACTCCTATAGAGAATGCATAGGCTCGGTAAACTTTCATCTGCTTCAGGGTCAGGACTGATTCAATCTTAAAGCAAGTTTATGAGAGTGGCTGATGTGATACAGTTGTTTCTAGTAAAATCAGCCTAGCTCTAAGGAGCGAATCTAAGTCAGTCTCTGAGTAAAATTCTATGAGAAACAGACTCCAACTCAGACACAATTGTAAACCCTGATATAATGAGGACTTGCAGCTGATTTAATCCTATGAAAAATCTTTAAGCAGCTATGGGACAAAATGGTTTCCACATTGACATCAGTGGAATGAACTTTGGATTTCATCAATTTGAAGAGTAGTTACCTTCTACACACAGTAGCCACTTTTTAAGAATTAACATCATGGCTATTTCAAAGCAGGATGTTGTTTCTGATGTAGAGGCATCTGTTTTGATTAAGATCCGAGTTCCCAGAACATTTCAAGTTTTATTTTTAAAAAACTAAATTCATTACAAAAAGCAAACAAGTCATACTTAAACTTGGAACCTAGTACAAATCAATTAAATCTAGTGTTCTGAACAGAAATGACCAACCTATTCCTATTCATTATGTATGTGAGAGACACAGAGAAAGAGAGAGAGAGAGAACAAGAACTATTTCTAAGAGGCTGTATGCAAAGTTTTGCTGGAACTAATTTTTTCCCCCCATGGATTTAGAAGCCCCTGAAAATAAGCTTTTGCTGTGAAATCATATATGTATAAAAGGACAGACAGAAACAAAAGTCTAAAGGTCAACCCTCCAGATAAAATATCAGTAGGTAGATTTTGAATTTAACTGTGTGGGTAGTTTGATGTGTTTACTTTTTTTTTTAATTGAAAGAGGCACTGATAAGGGTCTAGGTATTATACTCAGTTTAACACCAGTCCTGGTCCCTTTTCATAATTTACAACTTAAATTACTACAATAGACCAAACACAGACTGCAGTAAAACACAACCTTGACTGAACTATCTCCATGCTTTTATTGCAGTTAACACTGGTCTTGAAACATGAATATTTGAACTGATACTTAGCAGGCAGTAGTGGCCTCTTACTGTTACTTCAAAGAGCCGGAAAAGTAACTTCATGAAAGGGAAAACCTGAAACTATAGTACTCTTTACCATTCTATCTGTTAAGCAGTGATGGGTATCATTAGTTCTGCTCTTTTGCATAATTACTGCAGTATTGTGAAAACTTTTTTTGCCATCCAAATGGGAACAATTATATTATGTGGGGTATTGTACAACATTTGGCTTAGAGAAATAAAATATAAAAAGCCTTCGTTTTCCAGCACTCAGTATCTGTAGTATCCAAGTACATACAGTGCTTGTTCAAGTTTGTTTTTTAAACAAAAATAACATTGTTTGGTGACACTGAAGGAGACTTTTTATATTGAAGCCATTTTTTTCTTTTTAATGCTTTTTTATATATTTAATGTGCTAAGATAAATTTCACATAGCACATTACTGAGTTGAGATGGTAATTCACCCATAAAATGATAAAAGTATATGAACTGTAATACTGACATTATTGAAAATTTGAGACTTAACAATATACTTGTTTCCTTGATTAAATTAATACAATTTAGTATTTATTTATTTATTTATTGAGAACAATACATTCTTTACAATTTACTATTTATATAAAGCTTCCTTTGTAGACTATGTCTGTGTTAAAGGCATGGGACAACCTCTCCCAGCTGTACAACACCCCCCCACCCCAAAAACTTCTAAAAGATACAGCTAGAAGAAGTATGTTTGCAAATGTTTAGACAATGAAGCACATAATTTTAAGTTTATAAAAATTCTGCTTTGTAATTCCAGTATGTGAAGCCATTAAAATACTGTAACTGATTTTTGTTTTTAACTGTATTTGGTTTTGTAAGATAGACAAGATGTTCACTTCTTTGAAAACTACTGCATTTTAGCAAGGACAGTAAAATTAGGGTAAATGTCACAGTGATATACAGATGTGATTGTCACTTTGATTCTGTGGTTTTACACTTGACTTTTATTATAATTTATAAGATGTGAAAAATTATCTCATAATTGTCAAAAAATATTTTGATCAATGTTAAAGTATGACTGTTGCCTGTTGGAAATATTGCTTCAGCCTTGCTGTTATATAACAATAATTATGATAAGAAAATTGAAAAATTTGTTGATTTGCTTATGTTTGGATTTAGTAAGTTTTTCTTAAAAAAAAAAAAAGAGATTTAAATAAATAACCTGAATTAAAATACTGGAATAGATGCTGAATTTTCCTTTCCTGTCAGCCATCAAAACAAAAATTATATTTGTATTAGTCCTTGTTAATTTTCAAGAGGTTGGTTTCCATGGATTTTTCTCTGAAAATTTAAACATCCATTTATTTGTAGCATTTTTATTAATGAAGCTCACTTTTTTTTTTTTGTCTTTTTTTTTTTTTCGTGTCTGGCAATGGATCGCAACCCTCAGTGTTCGCGCCCGTACTGGACAGGGACCGGCAACGGGATTGCAACCCTCGGTGTTGCATCCGCACCTCGCTCAGCCAATGAGCGGGAACCGGTCTGTATGTGGGATCCAAACCCTCCACGGGAGCGCCACCGCACTCCCAAGCGGCGCACTGTAGCAGTGCGCCACCGGGCCGGCCCAATGAAGCTCACTTTTGAATGTGTTCATAAAAATGTTGATATGACCGAACAAGAAGTTTCAATCAAGCTTATTGTTCTGCACTCCAAAAACTACTGAAGAGTATCTAATTAATGTAATGTGAAATTATTTTAATGCATTCTTTGGTATTGTCATATAATCATGTGGCTTGATCTACTATTCCTCAGATACTATGGCTTTTTACCAGACTTACCTATCTCAATATATTAAAAAGAGGCATTAGCTCCAGTTCCCTAGCTACTAGTACAGCTTTCAGCACCTTCTCCATGGTGGCTAGTATCTGTACCATATATAGCTGTGAAAAGATGGCAAAATGTGCTGAGATGATCTAAGAAGTAAACTATGAACTTGACAAGTTTTCTCAGCTATTGAAAACCTTCTCATATTGAAACCCATTGACAGTGAAACCGTAGAATTCTTTTTATTCAAGTACCATCTGGTTGTGCTCAAGACTTTAAAGCTGTTATCTCCACGTACAATTTCAGAGTCCTAAACTTTTTCCTCACCAAACTATCCATTTTTAAGCCACAAATATTTTTCCAGCTCTTTCAGATTTTTATCTAAAAGTATATTTGAACAGTATTTAAATAGTTCTTAAACAATAACAATTTATCTTGATAGATGGCATGCTGTGTTTTTTCATTTTATTTTAATTAGCCATTGTGGAACCAAATTCCCTTTTGTTTTAGTCTTTGAATATTGTTTAATTGTTGTTATCATGCCAGATATCTTAAAGGTTATTTTACCAATACAGTTTCATTTAACATTACCCATATGGAATCAATAGCCCAGTTTCCTAAAGTGAATGCTTGGAAAATCTTACATTCATATGTTAAGAGTACACATCCTTTCCTCATTAGTTGGAAAGTACAGGGATTTTGGCACAGGTTCTGTGTGGAAGCATTGTGCAGCTTTTATATGGATTTTGTTTTTAGCCTTTGATGACACTGTTTAGAATAGGAAGTATCTAATAAGTAAAGCATTTTGTCTCAAGTGCTGCCAGTGTGTTTAATATATGCCTGGAGGTCTGAAACATTATCTTCTTCACTACAGTAATATGCATTTAATTCTCTGAAAGCAGAAGGTCGAACTTTTAAAAGGGACACAAAGTACATTTTCAAACAGAATAATTCAAAACATATGGAACAGGGTCCAGAGTAATGTACAGTTGGTTTTTATGGTTTAATCATGATCATGTTAATGCACACCAGTAGCTAATTAAAGAAAACTTTTATTGTTCATTTTAAATAAGTTAGGTAAAGAGTGGGAGAGCTGATGTAACAGCACTGTCCAGAGATACATGTTTCCGCTGTACTCACTAACAGCAAGCAGATACTGCTATTTTTGACAACTTAAATTATTAGTCCCCTTGGACGATAATAAAGCAAAAGTTATTTTCAGAGTTATTATATTGTGAACTTTTCATTTTCCACAAAGGAATGGTAAATTGATGCCCAAGTTTAGAGCCCAGCACACGTAATTAATTGTGAAACTTTTCTCAGTAGTGGGCCAGATACTCTTCAATATAATTAATAAATCTGTAGTGGACTGGTGACAAACCAATGGATTTTTAAATATGTCTCAAAATCATCAGCTTATTTACTTCAGTGCTACAAATAGTCTGGAAGCTTAGAAAAATGGAGGAAATCTTGGCATTTAACCCAGTTTTAACAATTTAGTTTTCTAGTACTGGGAAAGTTGTACTTTTTTAGTGTTTTGTTCTTCCAGTGAGAGTCAGAGTCTTTCATCTCTGGGTCATTGGTTCAAATTCCAGTCTGCTCAGTAGTGATTAAAATTAGTTACCATCTGACTTCTGTTCAGTAACCTGTGTGACCCGAGCTGATGGCTGCCATCCTGCCCCTGCTGATTATTTATATCTCAAGAACACACTACTTGACATTTGCTGGAGTCTAATGTGGCAGTCTCAACATGTAATAAGGCTGAACACTAAATTTCTTCATCTTTCCTTACAGGTGGTTTGTTTTTCATGTTAACACCTATGGGAACACTTAATTCACTTTAAAGAAGGAGAGACTAGATTTTAAATATAAATCTGTAAATCAGAAGAAGAAAATGCCCTGTGCATAGAAACTGTAGTCTCATGTAGTCTCTTTCCTGATTGAGAGAATAAAAATAGTTTATAAAGCTTGAGTTCTTGATTTGAGTTTGCCATGGAACTCAACCTGAAGGATTTTTTTAGTGTATAAAGGATTTTTTACTGTATAAAGATATTTAGTTTGTAATGCCTAAAAATGTGGGCAGTAAAACCTAGACTGCTTACATACTTGATTTCATTATCAATTCCTGGTTGGCAATGGATTTGAAGGTATATTTGAAATTTTCATAATGGGGATAACTTAAAGCTTTATAATTAAACTTATTTTGATAACAATTGCCTTTATTTTTATTTTGCTGAATTTTTAAAATTAAATCTGTTAATTTATTCAATCAGCACACAGGTGCTAAGCTTTACTATGTGACAAGCAGTGCAGTCTGTTCTGGGAATACTAACATGGTGTTTCCTTTTACCCATACAGCCCGCTAGCTGTCTGACCTTAGACTTATTGATTAATCTCATTAAGTCTCAGTTTTCTCAGCTGTAAAATGGGGATGATAATATTCTACTCAAAGGGTTATAAAACTTAGTAAAGAAAATGTATGTAATGTGTAACAATGTCTGGCAAATAATAAACATACTTAGTGGTATCTTTTTTCCTTAACTTCCATTACTCACAATCTCTGAAACAGAATATATTGTGGAAAGTAGTATAATAATATTAGTTTGTTATAAAAGCATAGAAGTGGGACAAACTAGCACCTCCTGGAAGGGTTGTAGAAGACTTCACAAAGAAAGTGAATTTTTTAAAACTTACCCTTTATTGAGTGCCTATTATGTGTCATCAATATATTAATTTAATGAGGCAGTAACCCTCTGGGTTGAGTGTTAGTGCCTCAATGTGAGTATAAGAATACAGCAGAGACTGAGAGGATTGCTAGAAGTGCAGTCAGCCCACAAGGTGGAGGATGCAGATCAGGAAAGACCGCATGAATATATCTGGGAATGACCTTAATGAGTACAGTATTGAGAAGTCTTCATCCATGTATATTTACATCTTAACAATCATGTAATGCTATTCTGCAGGGCAATTTTTAAATTTAATATTCTATCAGAAACAAACATCATCAGACATTTATGGATCCTCTTCAGTGTGCCAGGCACTGCACTGCTCCTTAGTGATACACAGAAGCCGAATGATATGGCCTATTCCCTCTAGCAGTTTTTCACCTGGTAAAAGAGACAAACACATAACAGCTGCCCATTATTAAGAATTTATTGTATGCCAGGCACTGTGCTGACCTCTTTATGTATATCTGCTCATTGAATCCTCATAGTAACCCTCTGAAGTAGGAATTATTATCCCCATTTTACAGGTAGGATTATGTAGCCCTAGAGAGGTATGTAATTTGTTCAAACTCATACAATTAGAGAGAGTTGACTTCATCCCACATCTGTCTGACTCTAAATCCTGTGTATTGTTTTAACGCTATCTGAAACTGTCACCACAGAACATTTTAAATACGTATATAGTAGAATATAATACAATCTGTCATAGAAGTATAACTGAAGTACTAAGATTACAAGAAGGAAGAGTGAGAGAACAATTCTCAGACAAATGTCTTTGTCTTAATGGATAATGAAAGATTTGCTAGCTACAGCAAGCTCAGAGGGGTGCTCCAGGCCGGGAAAGAGCACATAATAAATAGAATGTTTTAAAAGAAAATGGTGTCTTCAAGGAAGAAGGATAAGTTGTTTTTGATTCAAATAGCTAATGCTGGATTTTTCTAACAACGTGTTTTCCTCAAGAGCTATAAAATCAATTAACAAATATTATTTGAAAAATTTTAATAACTATAACATCACTCTCTTGCATTGTTTATTAGTTCTTTAATGTTTTCACAGTGAGCCATAATTAGTGCAGTTTTTTTTGGAAAGGTGTTTGGCAGTATTCAATAACTTTAAACTTTTCCATACTACTTACCTAGTAATTCCACTTTTAGAAGCCTGTTTTAAGGAAATATTACTAGATGTATGTTGGCAAAAATTGAAAACTTGAATGTCCAGTTATTTGGGAGTGATTGAACAAATTGTTCTTGGCACTAAATGAAATATTATGCAGCTTTTGAAAATTGTATTTAGGAAGAGTATATCAGCATGTCAAGAAAATATGTTACAAATTTGTCTCTACATTATGTTTGTAACCATGAAATGGGTGCAGGTAGAGAGAACCTATGCATAGGTAGAGAAAAAAGGCTGAAAGGAAGTACACTATAATATTACCATTAGTTATATTTGGTGGCAAGATGGGGGTAAGGAGCATTTTGGGTTTTTTTTCCTCTCTATTTCTATGGATTTTTCTTTAATGATTCTGTAGGACTTCAATGAAAAAGCAAGTGAAATATCCAGACACTGAATAATAAGTTGCAAACTGATTGTTGAAAGATCTAAGGAGAGCTGAAGATCTTGAAGTAATGCTGCCACAGTGATCATAACTGCTGCTGCTGCCAAATTGTTTTTTACTCTCTACATAGGGAGTCATTGGTGGAAAGTTTGAGAACTAGTAGCCTTTATTGCACAAAGGAGAAATCTACCTTTAAGGTCTTTACTTAGTTACTGACTTGATTTTACTTGATCACTTACATTTACTCTTGTTTCAGGTCTTATTGTAGGGGAGAATAAACATCTTTTTTCAGTGGCATGCATTTATTTTAGTTTACTTTTCTTTGTTCTTCATAATTTAGGACTACTGACTTTTCTCTCTCTTACTAGCCAAAAACCTATATAGAACAGTTTTATAACAAGGGTAAACAACATAATATAAACCACTTCTGCATAAAACAGAATTCCCAACCAACAGTAATGATGATTTGGAAACAGTTTATTGTATTACTTAGAAAATCACTGTATGGGCCGAGCCTGTGGCGCACTCAGGAGAGTGTGGTGCTGGGAGCACAGCAGCGCTCCTGCCGCGGGTTCGGATCCTATATAGGGATGACCAGTGCGCTCACTGGCTGAGCACGGTGCGGCCGGTCTCAAAAAAAAGGACAAAAAAAAAAAGAAAATCACTGTAAAGAATACTAACTAAAATAATTCTTAAAGAGGTATATTTTGAAATATATGGTATTTTGTATTCATTCACTGAAAGAAACTCTGACACTCAAAAAAATGTATTTTAATGATGGAAATGAACATTAGATGCTTTTTCTCAAGTATTTCCTTGGCATTTTAAGGTGAATTGTTTTTTTGGCATGGGAACCTACTTTGTTTTTATTATTACTATGTTACAAGTTATACTAGACTCGTTTTTTACATTCCCTTTTTAACATGTGTCTATAAAATGTTTACATAACACTTGGCATGTAACTAATTTTAAATATTTTATTATTTTTCTTTACAGATCTCTAAACAAGAACAGAAAAAAATGGATATGTTTGATGGAGGCATGGCTGAGACCTCATCTCGCTACAGTGGTGCTCAGGACAGTGGAATTGGCAGTGACAGTGTTAAAATAAGAATAGTACAAATAGAGCAGCACAGTGGTGCCAGTCAGCATCGCATTGCCCGTCCCTCACGCCAGTCATCAATTGTAAAAAATCTAAACTTTATTCCCTTTGACATATTTATTACTGCAAGTAGAATCTCACTGATGACCTATTCCTGTATGGCCTTACCCAAATCGAAGTTACAAGAACAGAAGGATAATGAAAAAACAAGTGAGAGTTCATTAAATCTCCCAGAAGTTGATTCAGATGTTGCTAAGCCCAACCAGGCATGTATTTCCACAGTGACAGCAGATGATCTCTTAAGCAGCAGCGTTTCTTTTCCTTCAGGGAAAAAAATAGGAGTCCTGTCTCTTGAAAGTCTCCATGCGTCCACAAGGTCATCTGCTAGGCAAGCGCTTGGTGTAACTATTGTTCGACAGCCTGGTCGAAGAGGAACCGGTGACTTACAGCTAGAACCTTTTCTGTACTTTATTGTGTCCCAACCTTCCTTGCTTTTGAGTTGTCACCACCGAAAGCAGCGAGTGGAAATATCCATTTTTGATGCTGTGCTTAAAGGGGTAGCCTCTGATTACAAATGTACAGGTAAGAGCCTTCAAACTTACTGGCTAATAATTACTATTATGTAATCAGTTTTATTCCCATAGTTTCAAGATTGATCAAACAGAAAACAGCTGGCAAACCAGACAAGAATTCTTTCCTCTACAGAATATGTAAAGTTCATGTCCCACAGCTGAATCATGTTTAAGTAAATGTTTGAAATGTATTATGGTTTAGCTTTAGTGTTTTTACTGTGCCTCTGAATGTTCTTTTTTTTTTTTTTGTCAGAAGCTGAATGAAACAGGGACTCTTTCTTGGCTATAGAGATGCCTAACAATCTCCAGTGTTTGGGAAGCATAGCTTTTTTTCATGTTAATTACCCATAGGTGTGCTTTTCATGTTAATGCAGCTGTTGAGATAAAAAAAAAAAAGAAAAGAAAGATGAAGTTTATTGTTTTTGTATTCTTTTTGATCTTGCTACCACATCATAATATTAAATATAATTGAGAAGGTTTATTAATAAAGTAAGATGCTTTAAAGATTACTGTCTAGCTAACTGGCACTTAGCTGCCCCACTCATATTTTCCTTACAATCAGAGAGCATCCCATATTATTATAATTATATGAAATTTCTGAAGCTTGTTGCCTGTTGAGACTAGGAAAGTGAGCAGGGGTTGACATTTTTTAAAAGACATATGAGCTGTGAAGTAACAAGGGCCAATGGGGTCAAGAAAGGTATAGTGGGAGACCTTTTCCCTGAGTTAATGTAGATTTAGAGATTTGGCCGCATAAGACTGGAGAGGGTTGCTGGGTCACCTGAAGTATTGAAAGAGGGGTCAAGAAAGGTATAGTGGGAGACCTTTTCCCTGAGTTAATGTAGATTTAGAGATTTGGCCACATAAGACTGGAGAGGGTTGCTGGGTCACCTGAAGTATTGAAAGAGTGCCCTAGAAAGATGAGGTATAGTTCAAGCATTTATTGCTATCAAGTGGTCCCATCTAGCAGGTGGAAGCCAGCAGTGAGGCATTTGGAGAATTTGCATAATCTGGAAGTCAGGCTTATTCATTCTTGGCATTAAGGAGAACAATTTTACACAGTAGTATCCTGGACAGTAGATGGCAGTTGTGGGAATCAAGATTCAGCACAAGGAAGTAGGATCAAAGGAGCTTTAGGCTTTTGCCAAGGTTTAGTGCAAGTCCCCTGCTGTAGAAAGGGGTAACTGGCTTGTTGCTAAGGAGTAAACAAAGGTTAGTTTACCTAGATTGTTTACTGGCCCTCTCTCCAGTGATGTGCTGGAGCTGGCTGGCGCATACTGGCTTGAGAGACCCAATTTTTAGACTTTCAGGAACTTTGCAAGACAGTACTTAAATTTCTGGTTAAACTTAAATCAGCTATGGTGAGAGTATTTATGCCACAGATATTGGCAAATGCTGTCAATCAGCTCTCCTACTCTGAGAGCCATTTGTTAAACATTTACCAGCAACCACTGCCTCCCTTCCTCAAATACGTTCTCATTTACTGAGTACCTATGATGTAGTAGGTACTTTGGGGGCACTGGAGATTAGGGTGGTGCTGGGATAGTGGAATATGTTACATGATTCAAGGACTCATGCCTACATACCTGATGCCTGTTTGGGGGTCTCCTTAGCATTGGCCAAAACTAGATGCAGGATTAGGAGAATAGATCTTTTTTTTTGTCCTTTTTTGTGACTGCACTCAGCCAGTGAGTGCACCGGCCATCCCTATATAGGATCCGAACTCGCGGCGGGAGCACCGCTGCGCTCCCAGTGCCACACTCTCCCGAGTGAGCCACGGGGTCGGCCCTAGGAGAATAAATCTTAATTCCCAGTTATTCCTTAAGTTCATTCAGCTGCAGTCACTTTATACATGGGTGGCTTCAGTGGCCCCTACTAAAAGATATGGAAAAGACAGAGGAAAATAGGAGGGGTAAGGGGCTGATATGAATAGCTATGACATCATTCCATACTTGCGTTGATAAATGTGCAGAAATCACAGAAGATTCATTTTGCTTACTTCAAGCCCAACCTAAGGATACTCTGTATGTGTCCTCAGCCTTTGAAACTGATTGTTAAGCTGAGGCAAGCAAGAGTCCACAGTAATAGAAGAGAACTGCCAATGATGGGGCTTGTTTCAACTTTCCTAAATTGTAAGAGTAGGTCTGCTTCAATCCATTTTATTGATGTACTCCTAAACCACGTTTGTTTTAGTCTGTTTTGTGTTACTATAACAGAACTACCTGAGACTGGGTATTTTATAAAGAAGAGAGGTTTATTCGGCTTACAATTCTGGGACAGCTGCGTCTGGCATGGGCCTCAGGCTGCTTCTACCCATGGTGGAAAGTGGCAGGCAGCTGGTGGGTACAAGCAGATCACATGGCGAGAGGAAACAACAGAAAGGAAGCAAGAGAGAGAACAACAATAGGAAATAATACAAATAAAAACAGAACAACTACTTACATAGCACTTACATTGTATTAGGTGTTAGTAATCTTGAGATGATTTAAAGTATACTTTGCCATTTTATATAAGGGATTTGAAAGTCCATGGATTTTGGTATTCCTGGAGGCTCTGGAACCAACCGTAATAACTTCGTATTTTTTAAGCAACGAGCTCTGGTGGGAACTAATAGAGCGAGAACTCACTCATTAATCCCCCTTCCCCCAGGGAGAGCACTAATCCATTCATGAGGGATCCGCCCCCATGATTCAATCAGTTTCCAACACTGCCACATCGGAGATCAAATTTCCACATGAGTTTTGGAGGTGACAACACATCCAAACTCCATCAGTGTGTTTATACATTTTTGTCTAAGTCTCCGTTCAGCAAACTTATCAGGGCTCATACTAAAGATGTGCATTTGAATTATAATGAATTCTTAGATTAAAATAATAAATTACTTCTTGTTTAAGGGGGAAGAAAACATGTATGTAAACCAATATGGAACCCAATGTCAGTAGATGAAGCTAGAGTGAAGGAAGGTCATGGGCCAGACTTAGTATGGGGGATACATGTGGGAGGAAAAGGGCTTAAATACCTTGTAAGGAGCATTTTCTGCCTAATATTCTTGTGGATGCCTTTCCTTACACAAAATGCATCTACTTGGACACTTACATTATCTCAATGTACATGATTGTGTTTCTTAAAAGTAAATTTAGCAATCTGGGGAAATTGTCAGAGACCCAAAAAAGCAAGTAGTTAAAATACAGTAGCTAAAAATAAAATGCAACTAGCATTTATGTAGTGCTCACTCTGTGCCAGGCATTGTACTAACTGCTCTAAATGCATTATCTCATTTCATCCTAATAACAGCTCTATGGGAAATGTTATATTCCATCTTACAGATGAGGAAACCAGAAAACTAAAGCTTAGAAGAAGTAAAGTAACTTGCCCGAGGTCACAGACCTAGCATTAAATGGAGCTGTAATTCAAAACCAAGATTTACTGGACTACTAAGTCTGGATTCTCAACTTCTATGTATTCCTGGAGAGGAGAGAAAGATGTCAATCCGCAGTTCTCTGAGTCAGCTTTTTCCCACTCCAGGTCATGCAAATGGTTCCTCTCTTAAGTTTCAACTGATGAATTTGTGTGCAGTCATCCCTCAGTATCCTTGAGGGTGGGTTCCAGGATCCCCCTCAGATACCAAAATCTGTGGGTGCTCAAGTCACTTATGTAAAATGGCATAGTAGTTACATATAACCTACATGCATCCTCCCATATACTTTAAATCATCTCTAGATTACTTCTAATATATAATACAACTTAAATGCGGTGTAAATAGTTTTTATACTGTATTTTTTATTGTTGTGTTGTTATTTTTTATTTTATTTTAAAAAATTTTTTCCAAATATTTGCAATCTGTTTGGGTTGAATTCACCCATGTGGAACTTGTGGATATGGAGGTCTGACTATATGTTAAATATGTTCATGATGTGACTACACAGTACAGCATCTCTTGGTAGTATGACAAATGGGTTCAAATTCTAACTCTGTCAATTACAAGATGTGTACCTATCTCATAGAACAATTATGAAAATGAAAAGAGATAATTCATGAATAATTCTGAAAAACTTAGCATTGAGCCTAGCAAGTTGTAGAACCTCATAAATGTTTGCTGCTACTGCTTTAGTTGTTATTACTGTATCACATAAAGATTACTAAATTAGGAAGCCGAAAACCTGGGATTTTATTACTGGCCCTGCCATTAATTAGCAGAGTGGTCTTAGGCAGTTCACTTCTTTGGGTTTCCATTTCCTTAAAATGTGATGATTATAATAGGTATCAACAATGTCTACCTCACTTCTAAAGTTTTCTGTAATTTGGAATTCATTTCCCCACTCTCATCTTTCCAAAAATACTGAAGTTATACTGCTTTGACCTTAGAGAGTAGACATCTGTAAGCCAGTATTGTTTCTGGTTAAAATTTATTTTGACTTGTTTTGAAGATGCAAATTTTCTTTGATATATACAAGAGCACTAATTAGTTTATTCGTTGTTTTAAATACATAAATTTTATTAAATGTTAATGAAATTATTTTTCAGAAACTGATCAGGGAAATTGGTTTTAAATTGGTCCACTTGAGTGAACTATCCCAAGTTCCATTACCAATTTGATTATCCATGAGCATTTCCTATAGCACTTTTTCATCCTGAAGCAAGCCCTGTTCCATGTTCCATTTGAAAGTCCTAAGATAGTAACCTCATGGATAAGAAAAAAAGAGAAAAATATAAATGGCTATAATTTTAACATTTATGGGGAAGAAAGAAGGGAATAGTAAGGCGGGTGGCTAGCTCCATTTCTGAATTCTCAAGTGAAGGAGTTATTGCAGTGTCTGTTAAGTGGAGAAACAAAAAGGGATATCATCAGGAAGCTAACTTCCTAAGAAAAGTCAAGGAAAAGTTAAAGTCATGTAAGTTAAAAGTGAAAGAAGGGGGCCGGCCCGGTGGCGCACTGCTACAGTGCGCCGCTTGAGAGCGCGGCGGCGCTCCTGCCGAGGGTTCGGATCCCACATACAGACCGGTTCCCGCTCACTGGCTGAGCGAGGGGCGGGCGCAGCACCAAGGGTTGCGATCCCGTTGCCGGTCCCGGTCCAGTACGGGCGCGACACTGAGGGTTGCGGTCCATTGCCGGACACGAAAAAAGACAAAAAAAAAGGAAAAAAAATAAAAAAGTAAAAGAAGTAACTAACATGTTATGTCTTTCTACAGTGTTCATACTTTTTCTCTGGACAGTAAAATTAATCCATTTCTATAAAAATGGCTTGGGCCGGCCCAGTGGCGCACTGCTACAGTGCGCCGCTTGGGAGCGTGGCGACTCTCCCGCCGAGGGTTCAGATCCCACATACAGACCGGTTCCCGCTCACTGGCTGAGCGAGGCGTGGGAGCAACACCGAGGGTTGCGATCCCGTTGCTGGTCCCGGTCCGGTACGGGCGCGACACTGAGGGTTGCGGTCCGTTGCCGGACATGAAAAGACAAAAAAAAAAAAAAAAAAAAATGGCTTACCAGCCAATAGCAATTTTAGCACATATGTGCACCTCCAACAATTGTCCCATTTTAACATTTCAGACACAACTGAGGTTGTTATGGAGATACTGGTTTTCTTCTTATTTCGAGAGGACAAAAAGATTTGATTTTAAAAAGGAAAAAAAAAGTTCTAGCACAATGTGGCTTGTACTTGTTTCCTATACAAGTCAAAAACCATTACTACATGTGCTCATGTTCCTTTAATATGAAAATCATATGGAACAAAAAGTAAACAAAAGATTTTGTTCATTCTTTAAAAAGGTTTATCAAGTTTAGAGGGTAATTTTTAAAAAAGGTAAAATCATGGTTCTTATATAAATATAAAATGAACATATGTTCAAGATTTCATTTAGTGAATTAATAAGCAGTTAATTTTACTCATTGGTTGGAACATTACAAAAGAATTCATGCATACGAGACCTCTAAGACCTGGCCATCTCAGAGATTTTTGATTCTAGAATTCATTAAGGTCCTAAAAATAAGAGCCACTTGATTATTGACATTATTCATTGTTAAAGCATGGCTCTGGATGATTCTAGAATGATGGCAGTATTTTTATCATTAAATTAGATTAAGAAGATTTGATTTCACTTGACATATTCTGGAGACTGTAATGAAGACCCTGAAAGCAAATACTAAAAATCCCTCTATCATTGTTGGAATACGGTGTAATATCTCAAGGTGACTACTTTAAATTAATCAATGTGGTTTTTTGGGGGGTTTTTTTGTTTTTTTTCCTTTTTGTCTTTTTTACTGACCGGTAACGGGATCGCAACCCTCGGTGTCGCGCCCGTACCGGGGACCGGCAACGGGATCGCAACCCTCGATGTTGCACCCGCACCGCGCTCAGCCAGTGAGCGGGAACCGGTCTCCACATGAGATCCGAACCCTCGGCGGGAGCGCCTCCATGCTCCCAAGCAGCACACTCTCCAGTGCGCCACCGGGTGGCCCATCAATGTGGTTTTTAAAATCACATTTTCTCTTCTGTCTTATGTAATCACCTGAATTACTACTTTAGAATGAACCTCATCCTTATTGTGCTTTCATTTGTGTGTTCAATCTTTGGGAATGGCTATTCATTCATTCAGTTTGAACACCTATTTATCAGACACGTGCGAGATGCTGAGGAACCAGTAATAAATAAGACCCAGTTTCTGCTTTTCAGGTGCCTTGCTTCATTTAATAACCATACTTATTATGATTAAATATAAAGGTTTAGCAGAATATGTGTCTTCATGTTATGGAGGGCCGTGAAACACTTAAATCAGTTAAGTAAGAGCTGTAACTTCTACTTCTAGAGAAGCAATTTACAAAAGCTAGTATCAGTTGTATGGGATGGTTTAAGGAAAACTGGATACAAAGACTGCTTTTTAAATTTATTTTTTATTAGCAGTAGAGTGAGCTGTAGGTGCAATTCAGAATTTTTAAAATATTCTATTTATCAATTTGCTTTTTGCCTATATTTCTCCGTAATATAGTTTAAGTGATTGCTCTGGGGTTTCCAGTAAACAAGGGATCTTTAAAAAGTTCTTGGAAAGATTCGTATTATCTTTTAATTCCATTTTTCCATGAACTTTATTTTATTTTTTTGTCTTTTTGTCTTTTTTCGTGACCGGCAACGGATCGCAACCCTCAGTGTCGCGCCCGTACCGGACCGGGACCGGCAACGGGATCGCAACCCTCGGTGTTGCCCCCGCTCCTTGCTCAGCCAGTGAGCGGCCGGTCTGTATGTGGGATCCGAACCCTCGGCGGGAGCGCTGCCGCGCTTCCCAAGCGGCGGGTAGTGCGCCACTGGGCCGGCCCTTTTTTTCCATGAACTTTATGAAGTCCCCTTCTGCATGGCCTAATCTTTCACGGTCTACTTAGAGATAATATTTAATCACTTCAAGGAAAATGTGGAAATTTTACTGTCCCCCATTTATGTTGTAACTGTCATAAATACTACATATACATGTATTGGAAACCCTACCATCTAAGATTTTGATCTTTGTTTCAATAATCTTATGTATTTTAAAGAACTGAAGAGGGAAAATATATTCTTTTTATTTTCAGGTATTTACCATGTCTGATACTTTCTTCACTCCTGAAGTTCCACGTTTCCCCCGGTATATTTTCCTTTAACATTAAGAACTTCCTCTTGCATTATTTATTTATTTTTAAATTTTTAGAGCAGAGCTGCTAGCAACAAACTCTCTTAGTTTTCCTTCATCTGAGAGTATCAATTTCCCCCTCTTATTCCTGAAGGATTTTTGCAGGATGTAAAATTCTGGGTTAACACTTCTTTCAGCACTGTGAAGATGTTCCACTGTTTTCTGTCCTCTGTGATTTCTGATGAGGAATCCACCCATGTTTATGCCGGTCTTTGTTTTCATGTATGTAATGTGTTTTCTCTAGCTGTTTTCAGATATTTTTTCTTTATCTTTGGTTTTCTGTATGTTGATTATGATATGTCTGGGCATAGTTCTTTGAATTTATCCCATTGGAGGTTCTCTGAGCTTCTTTGTAAATTTCTGGTTTCTGGTTTTTGTTTTTGTATTTTTACCAATTTCAGAACTTTTTGGCCATTATTTCTTCAAATTTTTTTTCTGCACGCATCTCTTTTTTTGTCTCTTTCTGGGACTCTAATGTTAAGCTTTTTAATATTGTCCTGTAGATCCCTGAGACTCATTTTTTTCCCTCTCTGTTCTTCAGATTGGATCATTTCTATTAAACTTTTCAGTTCTTTAATTTCCATTTGCTTCTTTTTTGTAGTTTCTATCTTTGTGTTGAGAACTTCTATATTTCCATTTATTTCAAGTGTGTTTGCCTTTACCTCATGAAATATAGTTGTAACAGCTGCTTAAAGTTTAAAATGCCCGTGTCACTGCCACCACAGCAGAGCCATCACACTCCGCCTCTATACACACACAGACACTGGGCCCACCCTCAAGGCAAAGCCAGGAGAGGAAAAAGAAAAAGCTGCAGGATTTTCTCCACACTTTTGAAACCATAGGGGACTTAATTTCCAGACAGGATTTTTGTTGGAGGTTTGGCTGTCCCCTTGCCATCATTGTGCTTCACAGCTTAGGGCTCACTCTCAAGTCAAAGTTACAAGAGAAAAGAGAAAAAACAAAAACAAAACAAACTGGGAAAACTGGGAAGCTTACCACCATATTCACAAACTTGACACCCTTCTCCAATCTGTGTTGTTCTTACTTACTTTTCAGTAAATCTCAGATCTTTATTTGCTTTTTGTATTTTTTATAGAGTTTTAAATTGTAACTAGCATGAGATTTAGACTACAGTGAGCTTATTCCAGTTTGGGCTGGTACCAGAAATCCTGAGATTTTAAAATAATAATATTTCCTAGTTCATTAGCCAGGATCTGATTTTCTGAGAAACTTAATACAGGATTTCCTCCAAAAGTGATACTTTTATATCTTTACATCTGTGAGTACAGATCAGCTAAATATGTAATGAATAATTACTGCTCCCAGGGAGTTGTCAGCATTAACTCGATTCTACCTGTGTTACCCCTAAGCAAAGAACATGCCCAAATACTCAAAGGGTGGCAGTGGTGTTCTCTATATGTGTTCCTTAGGGCTTTCCTTTCATATATCGTAAAATCAAGTTAGAAGCAGAAATGCAGAAATGCTGTGAAATTCATTGCCCCTCTTGTCAACCTGCCTTCCTCAGCACATGTAACTGATATATATATATGTATGTATATAATGTATATATATATGTAATTTAAAAATATATACTTATAATTAAATATATGCATATATTTTATCTATACGTATATGTAAAGAATCTAAATTCTATATGAGATTCTACCCAGAATAGATGATAAATAAAATCTCTATATATACCCACATCTATTTTATAAAGCTAAAGTGAAATAAAAATGATGACGGGCCGGCCCGGTGGCGCACTGCTACAGTGCGCCGCTTGGGAGCGCGGTGGCGCTCCCGCCGAGGGTTCGGATCCCACATACAGACCGGTTCCCGCTCACTGGCTGAGCGAGGTGTGGGAGCAACACCGAGGGTTGCGATCCCGTTGCCGGTCCCGGTCCGGTACGGGCGCGACACTGAGGGTTGCGATCCATTGCCGGACACGAAAAAAGACAAAAAGGAAAAAAAAAAATGATGACAATTACTTATGATTTTGAAAGTACTGTTAATAGTGTATAATCCCCAATCTGCATAATTTAGTGATCCTAAATTATGCCGTCTGTATCTGTAAGGTATATATATAGTACTGTTTCACTTCTTAATTTAAAAACTCGCAGATTATTTAAAGACTAAATTTTCTATTTGAATTTCTTTTATGAATATTAATAATCTTCAAATGACTTTACATCTAGCCCAAGTAGATAATACATCTATTAGTTAACAGGTTTCTTTTTAAAATATTAAAATAGTGTGACAATAGGCTTTTCTGTGCTCTTCCCACCTGGAGCAACCTCTAACAGAAATGAAATATTCTGCCAGCACCTTTATGTGTAGCAGCTGTATTATTGGCAGTTCTCATTTAAATAAAGATGAATGTAGTTGTTTTTAACATAATCGTATTAGCTGTGTTTATAAATATTTAAAAATTTGTATTTGCTTTGTTTAAGGTAATGGAGTCCAGATTTGAAATTGCCTCATATCTTGACAATGCAGCCCAAGGCAGCCTCAAAAAGTTGTTTTACTTTTTGTTTGGGGCTTTTTTGTTTGTTTTTGAAGAAATGACTGTGCCATCTGGTCAATTGTGAAGAAGTTGAACCATTCAGAGGGAATTTAACTAATTCCCTACTTCCTTATTATACAGTCAGTCCAGTGTCTTATTGCTCATTAATTGTGCTAGGACGCAACAAAGAAACCAATTGAAAACAACTACTTCTGCCCTCTTGTAACTTCTTTACCTGATTGCAACTTTGCAAACATCAGCTAGACTAAAAAAAATTAAAGTTTATTAGAATGTATCATACTGAAAAAGTAGGTAAAACACTCCTATGTAGGACAGCAACATCCAAGATATCTCTAGTATAGGAAAGTTTCTGCATTTTAAAGTTTTATAAATGCTGCAGATATAACTTAAGGTCCACATAAGAATCAGTCCTGGAATGATCCATTTGAGGAGCTCCATTGAGAGCTCCAGATTTGGAGTTCTGAGTTCTACTCCCAGTTCTGCTACTTACTGCTTGTAACCTTGGGCAAGTTACTTAACCTCTGTAAGCCTCAGTTTCCTTATCAATAATATGGGGATAATATTGGTAGCAACCTCCTAGGATTGTTATGAGGATGAGATGATGTATGTGAAATTCTTAGCTAAGTATGTGGCACAGAGCTCAATGAATGTTAATATGATTGTCGTTGCATTTGTCTTCATTGTTAATATCTTTGTCTATTTTAAAATAGTGGTTGTAGCTGGCCAGATAGCTCAGTTGATTAGGGCATGGTATTATAATACCAAAGTCAAGGGTTCAGATCCCTGTACCAGCCACTTGCCAAAAAAATTAAAAATTAAAAAAATTAAAAAATTAAATAGTGGTTGTAATTTGCCCAAAAGAGATATTAACATTATTTCAGTGCAATCGTATCTATTGTGTAGTTTGAAAATTTTCAGTTACAGTAATGGCTTTTTTACCCTTTCATGAATAGCACTACAGAAAATGTGCCAAAGACATTTGAGTAAACCAAAAGTTGAAAATCATAAACCAGCTTCTTACACCTCATCAATCATATCTTGATTTCATTTAGTTATTGTGACTTTAAGAAAAGGATTAGATTACATGTCTCTTTAGAATTAAAGCTTTTGTTAATGTCCCTGGAAAGGCTTAGAATTAACCTGCAACTTTAATGTCATAATGAGCACAATTTGAATATTTATCTGAAAATTTAGCTGCTGGGAACACTTCTTGCTGCCCAGTAATGAAATGATGGGCACTAGCAAAATAAATCATTGCTTTGATAGGAATTAGCAAGTAAGTTAGACCTCTTAATGAGAGGCACTCCAGTGCATCACTCAGAGAGAATGGTGGTGAGAAGGTTACATAAGAAAGAACCCAGACAGTGAGGAGAAGTAATGTTATATGGGGAAGGGTATTAGAACAGAAATCGGAAAACTTGACTTTTAGTTTGGGTACTAATGCCAAAACTTTTTGATGCAAATAACTAAATTTCTTGGTGTTTTAGTTCCTTATCTCTAAAATGGGTATAAAATATCTGGTTTTTATACTTGAATGGTGTCATCTGAACTTGAAATGAGATGGTACTTATGAAATGCCTTGGAAATACGAAGCATTATTCAACTGTAAGTTGGGACTTCTGTAATTATTAGCAGTAGAAGGGAGAGCTTAATAGACCTTCATTTTTGGACATGAGGAAAAGATTAGTGTCCTGGCCTTTGTGGCACCTGTTTTAATCATCAACATTAACTTAAAATGGTCATTTAAAGGCACTGAATTGGCTTACTGTTACAGAACCCAGACTTTGCATGGAGCAGAAAAGAAGTTTAAGTTGGGATTAAGTTGATCTTCTTTGGATATGTGACTGTATTTTTTACTGGACAGCATTCTGTGTTTACTTGGACTGAATTTTAATCAAATGTTATCCTGTGAAATATCTGAAACTCACATTAGAATTTAACATGCAAACAAAAAAGAGATCAAGAACACCACATAACAGCACAGAAAATAAAAGGAATTCACTGAATTTATATTTCACTTTATTATCTGCTGGTTAGCATCATTAAGTAGAAAGATCATACTTCCTTCTAGCGGGATATGGAAGACTTGATTCTAAAAGTCAGAGTCAAAGGATGGTCAAACATCCAAGTGGCCACTTTAATGCCATCCTCTGCCAGTAGCCCTGGAATTTCAAATCAGGAAATCTCTTGCCCTTCCCGTCATATCTTAGGGAGATGCAGAGTAGCTGCAGAATAACAGAGCATGGAAAAAAATGTTTATGTATTTAGCCAAATGCCTGGATATTCACGAGGAGATGGTGGCACTTACTTTGCATCCAAAGCAATTTAAAATTGGTTTCTCAGTTAATTTTTCTTTCCTGACATTGAATTATTATTGTGTTTTATTGAAATATTATTGAAATATTATTGTGGATCTAGGTTCCTTTACAATTTAATTTTCAGGCTTTATAGGGTCTTCATAGACTACATTTGCTTCTGTGACTACATTAAAAAAAGAACAAGAAGAGAAATACCACATTTTCTCATCCATATGTGGAAGATAAAAAAGTTGATCTTATAGGAGTAGAGAGTAAAATAGTGGCTACTAGAGACTGGTAAGGGGAGGGGGCAGGGGGAGAAGGCGGCTAATAGAAAATTGTAGAGAGATGGAAATAAGATCTAGTGTTCCATATTGCATACAGGTATTGATAGTCAATGCTGTACCCCACAGACATGTACAATCAATTATTTCAATAAAAAGGTTTTTTTAAATGTTAAAAAAGATCTAGTGTTCTATAGCAAATAGGGAGACTACAGTCAGCAACAAATTACTGTATAACTTCATGAAGCTAGTTGAGAGGACTATGAATATTCCCAACAAAAAGGGGTGAGGAATGTTTGAGGTGATAGATATGCTAAATATCCTGATAAGATCATTGTACACTGTATTAAATGTACCTAAATATCACATTGTACTCCATAAATAATACAATTATCATGGGTCACTTAAGGAAAAATTAAAGAGTTAAAAAATAAAAGATAGATGAAAAAGATGGCCATTTAAACTACAGATCATAAAATAAAAATAGAAAAATGTAAGAAACCCAGTAAGCTTGTAGCTTTGCCTTTTACATGTCCCATGGTCAGGAGGTGACTGTTCTGATAGTGACCACTCATTGCAGGGGGTTGTACTTCAAGACATTTATTATAGCCAAAACTAAGCACAAGCATGGCTTCTGACAGAGGTTCCTAGGGACCTTTAACAATGTCAATTTCATAGATAGATGCAAATAGATCTAGTACCATAGGTCCTCCCAAAATGTTTTCCTTTAGATTTTCTACAAACTTGTAGAGTTTGTGTGTTTGTGGCTGGGCATAAGAGGATTAGACTAAAAAACCATCTAGAAACGTCTTGTCTCAATGAATTGAAAAAGAATAAGGGAGAGTAAAGAATCTCTAAGTGCTTGCCTACTACACTGATCCCTCTTTAGGTATTTCTCCCACCCTGCTCTGGTTTGCTGTAAATTCTGCTTGATATTTCTTTAAAAAGAACGCTCTGTGAAATTGAAGTCCTGATGTACTCATCATATTTATATGTAATTATTTAAAAGTCTCATTTCAGTCTCTTCTTTGTATAAAGGTTGATATACCCAGACACCTTTGGAAAAGGAGTCACTACTTTAACTTCTAGGTTAGAAATGGAAGGCAGTCTTTTTGGCTTGCAGATTATTTATTTCCTTGATTCATATGTAGGCCACATCTTTCCAAGGGATGGTAAAGGAGGTAAGAATATAATTTTGATAATTATCAGAACCAAAGTGGAGGGAAGTTGTCGGGTCTGTAATTACTTCTCAGCCAGAAGTAATAATAGGGAAGTGAAATATGTTGACTATTATTTCAAGCCTCAGTAATTATTATTATTTTTTAAATTAAATATAAGTAACCTTACTGGTTTTTAAGACCAGAACTGGGTATAATTTTCGCTAATGAGCAAACTTTTTTATTTTTTACCTTTCCTATTTCTCATATTTTAGGTGGAAGATAAAAGATAATTTTTAAGAATAAAACAAAAAAAACTAGGAAGAATAGACACTTGAAAGACATACCATACACACATACTCACTTTGTTTAGATTTTGGCTGTAAGAAACAAAATAGTCACTGCTGATTGAACTCCTACCATAACAAGTTCAATACAAATCACCTTAAATAATACATCTAATATAATATTCTCAACAGTCCCACAAATTTCGTTTATTATCCTCATTTTGGAAACAAACAAACTGGGACTCAGTGAAGTTAAATTTACCCAGTTAAAGGGACCAGGACTGATACCCAGATTTGACTGCCTCCAAAGTTCATGTTCTTTCATTAATACACCCTTTCTCCCACGTTATATTCTCTCATGTAGAACAAAACCTGAGAAACCTCCACAAAAGTAAAGCTGTAGGTCCTGACTTGGTGACAAACTATATCTCAAACCTCTTCTGTAGGACAGTATCATATCACCTGCCAGTTGTCTCTCAAGAGGTCATCAAAAGTCATTTAAATGCTACATGACAGCCCAGTGTATCTCAGGCCAAAGAGAACCAGTCTCTCTAAGCAGCCATAGACACCAAGTTGTTTCTATGGCAACCTGGGACAGGCCTGAACTCATTAGCTGTGTGTGGGGCTACTGCTAAGCTATGGTTCTTGTCATTTTTTTTTTTCCTTTTTGTCTTTTTACTGACCGGTAACGGGATCGCAACCCTCGGTGTCGCGCCCATACCGGGGACCTGCGATGGGATCGCAACCCTCGGTGTTGCACCTGCACCGCGCTCAGCCAGTGAGCGGGAACCGGTCTCCACATGGGATCCGAACCTTCGGCGGGAGCACCGCCACGCTCCCAAGCGGCGCACTCTCCAGTGCGCCACCGGGCCGGCCTCATTTTTTTAATCCTGTTCATGACGCCAATTGTCTAGCTACATGACCATACTAGTCGTCAGGCTCTTTTTCCTGCCAGTAATCCTGCACCGACTGGGCCGATTGTTGAGCTAGGGCTGGGTCTGGAGCTCCCAGACCCCTCAAGCCCATTCACAGACTGGGTCACAAACCCTTCATACACCACGCTGGGTCACCAGACCCTTCACATGCAGGTCTGTGAGCTAGGTAACTGGCCAAAAGGTCCTTGGAGCCGTAGGTTGGAGAGCATGGCCGCACAGGGCAGATGCCCAAAGCAGACGCCTGCCTTCCTGCTTCACTAAAACTCCTCTCTACCCTCCCTTCCTCCCTCCCTCCCTCCCTCCCTC
>NW_007726997.1:183660-196736 GCF_000696425.1 Galeopterus variegatus | reverse complement strand
TCTCTCTCTGTCTCTCTGTCTCTCTCTGTCTCTCTCTCTGTCTCTCTGTCTCTCTCTCTCTGTCCCTCTCTGCCTCTCTGTCTCTCTCTCTCTCTCTAGCTCTTTCTCTGTCACCCTCTCTCCCTCCCTCTCTCTCCCTCCCTCTCTCTCTCTGTCTCTCCCTCCCTCCCTCTCTCTTTTCTCTCTATCTCTCTGTCTTTTTCTCTCTGAAGAACACAAGAACAGTAACAAAACTAAAAAGATACATTGGCGCACGTGCACACTAACTCCACACACACACACACACACACACACAATTTGCTTACAAAGATGCTGAACCACACCCAACTGGACCCTAGGTGAGGGCCCTGACCAAACTATTCTATTTTCCCAACACTGTGGTAGACTAGAGTATGCTTGTAACCCCATAATAACAGGTCATTGAAGATTTCACAAAAAAGGTGATGAAATATATAGTCTGTTTTTTTAAAAAAACAATTATGGTAGGTTCTCTGGACTTTCTGGAAATGATAAAAATGGAGGCAGAAGTAAATCTTGAGGCTATTTGCAGTGCTACATCACACGGTGTTTGGCTTACTATACTTTTGAGGAATTTGTGATGTTTTTATCATACGTAGTATCAGAAAACTTAATACAATGCAATATAACATCAAAGCAAAAAGTTATTGAAATTTGAATCTACAGTAATAGTAGTTTGGAAAAACATTAATTTTATATATCATCAGTAATGCTAACAGCATCAGTAACATTGGGAATTAAAGCATAATGTAATTTCAGAAGTTGATAATATTGAGCAAGATTTTGTTACCCAGGACTGCAAGCAGCAACAGGATCAGATTAATACAGTGAGAAGCTAATATCAGATATAGGATGACAGACTGTTTGCTTACTGAAGAAAACATGGTTAAAATGAGGCACACTAAAACACAATTAATCAAAAGTTTATTTTTCAGGGCTCATCCCCCAAATTTTAACTAGACTTTTTTCAGTAGCACAAGTTTATAAGAACTTTCCACTATAGGGAAATTTAGTGTTCTTGACAGTGCTTCATATTTGTTAGCACTCATAGCCACAGAAATGTAAAAGACAACGGTATAAGGACATTGAATCAAGGGAACAAAATAGTTACCTGCATCTCCCACAACAACAACAAAAACTTTTCCTGAAACTACTAGGGAAAGTAACTATGGACTAACTTCTCTTCCTGCCATTCCTTAATTAATTCATTTGCAGAGATGCCACTAAGCCAAGAAGAAGCAGAAAGTGGCATAGATTATAATTCCACTGTTAACCTATAGCTGATAAAAAAATATCCCTTTATATATATATTTTTTGATCATTTATTCATTTGTAAATTGCATAGTTTTTTTTGGGGGGGGGGTTGGTATGAGGATTCGAACCCTTGACCTTGGTGTTACCAAAAGTATCCCTTTAGAAAAGAATGGAGAGTGAGGAGGAAAATGATTTCGGTTTAGAGTCTTACTCTAGTCCTCTTTATAGTAAGTATTTAACTTTGAAATAAACAAATTTTTATGGCACTTCAATATTCATCAACCACGCAACCTGTATTTTTCTGGATGGCTCTAATTTCTGTTACTCTGTTTTTATCAACTCTATAAATTCAGGCATACTTTTAAAAGGAATTGTCCTAATTTTTGTTGGGAAAAGTCATTAAAATTTTTGGCTTCCTTGGATAGATTTCCTAGACTTTTACAGTTGCTTTAATTCCCAGTTTCTCTTCTTCTTTCTACTGTTGTCAGTTGGTTTATTTTATCTCCTATTAAGTCATTTCCCCCTGTAATTGCTAAGGGCAGATACCTAGGCTGGGTGCCAGATGGCCAGGCCCTCTAACTTGTACCAAAAAAGAGGCACCTATACAGAACTGACCTCACCTACCTAGAAAACTCTCATTTTCATTATCAAAGTTTGCTGTTCCCCCAGTTTATACTCTGAGGAAAGGACATCAAATATCCATTGAAGTGTTTTTTTCTTTCCCCTTTATTTTAATTTTTGTAGATGCTTGGTAAATAGTCCTATTTTGTCTTCAGGCGTGAATAATTTATAGGTCCATATATCATCATATGCTTAGAACCATCCTAAAAGATGAACATCCTCCAGGTCCTAAAAAACTTATGTATGTGTATATGCGCCTCCATTTCATCGCTTCAGAAAGTCCGGAGGACCTACTATGATTTTTTCAAAAAAGAGAAATAACAGACGATATATTTCATTAACTTTTTCGTGAAATCTCCAATGACTTGTTATTATGGATTACAAGCATAATCTAGTCTACAACAGCTAATGAGTTCAGGCCTGCCCCAGATGGTCATAGAACCAAGGTGGTGTCTGTGGCTGCTTAGAGAGACTGGTTCTCTTTGGCCTGAGGTATGTTGGGAGTAAACTACTACAAGTTAAATTGCTAGATCAAATGATATACACTTTTAAAATCTGTTATATGTTATAAAATTACCCTTCAGAAAGGCCTACCACTATTGGATAGTGGTGAGCCTGTCACCAAAAGCCACTAACACAGGCGTTACCAGTTTTTTTAGTTGTAGCGTATGTAGGTGAAAAATTCTACCTTATTTTTAAAGATTGGGTTTTTTTGATTATTGCTAAGATTTAATATCTTTTAATATTTATGTTTTTAAGTGTTTATATATCATTTGTTTTTATTTATAAATTGTTTTTGTTTATTAATTTTCTTTATTAATTGCTTATTTTATCCACTTATTTTTCTCCTGGTATCTGTGTTGACTATATTGATTGCGTAAACGCTCATATATTACTGTCACTGTCACATACATTGCAATTTTGTCTTTCTTTGTTATTTGACTTTTTACTCTATTCATGGTAGCCTTTGACAAAAGTTTTATATTGTTATATATGTCAGTCTTATATATTTTGTAGTTTTGATGTCTTAGCGTTGGTGATATACAATATGATAGTTACTGTACTTACATTACTTAGTATACATTATTTTGTTATTTAGAATCCCTATCCCTAGAAAAGTATAGAAAATGGATTGTATTTTTAAAATGCCACAAGGATAACTGTTCTTCCAACTCCATACATTTGAATATGCAGTTTCTATAACTTGTTTTACTTATCTTCCTGTTTTACTTGCCAGTTTTTTACACATTATATTGTATATCTACATCCATTTAATTCATTTCTGTTCACTATTTTGTTATATCACTTACATCTGTTTTCTCTTTTAGATATTGTTCTCTCTCTAGATTGTATTCTCTTCAAAATGAAGAATTGAGTTTCCTCTTATAGATCTAGCACAGTACCACCTACTTGATAATAATCATTTTTGGTGATAGCTACATAGGTGAGACCCTAGAAATAGTTTACATAGCTCCTGCAAAATGATTATAGATCCTGTGAGCCACAGGATCCTGTCATCCTTTCACCAGACTTGGCCATTATATTTAAAAGAGAGAATAGTATAGTGTCACTATGTAATGAATCTACTATGCATATTCTCACTGCTTTAAATTCACTGATCATATAAAAAGAGAAGAATGCACTAACTTCGTGTTTGATCTTTACCACATAGATCTAACGTCACGATCAATTGCTGTCACTATTTTCTTTGAAATTACATAAAAGTTCATATGTGCCAAATATCATAAGAATCACATGATAAGGTCAAGAAATACAAATTCCAAGGCAGAATTTATATGCCCAGTTCACATATGACAGTAATACTATATAACCATATGTTGAATATAATACACTGTATGTAAATGCTATTCTTGAAAGCAATCCAATCAATAAAACCTAGAATAAATAACACTTTAAGAACACATTTCAAATAGACTGAAAATGGAATAGATGGACTCTATGGCAAGAACATCCTTATAAAATTGACATTCAGAGGCCATTAAAACACAGAGAGTAAAACAATCATGAAACTAAAGAAAAACTGGATATTTAGAAGTTTTAAAACCTAAACTGTATGCCAGGATACATCAGTTATTTTTATTTAAAGAGCTATTTTTGTAAAAACTGTGAATTTCCAAGCATTAAAAAGAAAATTCAGTTTGCCATTACCAATAACAAAAAATACTAATTAAAAAGTATGCAGTATTAACCAGAAAAAGTAAAAACTACATAGTATTAAACAGGAAAAGTTGAAACAGAAAAAACTCAAGTTTTAGTCATAATTGGGACTGTTAAAAGACTGACCAATTTTTGTCATTAAAGGAGGTTATGGGAAAGCTACTGAAGTTAACTTCAAAAGCCTAGCAGTAAAAAGTGATTCTAATGTCAGTAAAACTCTGAAACAGATCAAATAACCCCTGAATAGTACTAATCCACTGTATGTTTGAACACGTATATGCCTTTTTTTTTTTTTTTTTTTAGCTGACCAGGTCGCCCTTTTTCTCTTTAATTCGTTTCCAATATCACATTTTTTAAAAAAAATCCAGCTATTAAACTGTTAACAAGTCAGCATCTCAGAGTACAGAAACTTTGCCTTCACTCAGAGATAATGAGTTAAGATTTGAAATGTCTATTCTTTTTTGGCCTGGTTGTAGAAAACATTTCTTCATCATTCTATCTTGTACAGAGGTAGTTCATCTTTTTTGATACAAGTACTCATGTACTATATGTGTACAAATGAAACAATGAAGGTTGCATACATTTATTTAACCATTCTTTTCTCTTCTAATTTTATCAACTCAAAGTCATACACAAAAATTAGATGTTTGTGATGAAACTGATGTTTTTAACTTCAATTTTGTCGCTTTAGATCCTGGGAAGACTCTGCCTGAAGCCCTTGATTACTGCACTGTTTGGCTGCAGACAGTGCCTGGAGAAATAGACAGCAAAAGTGGTATTCCACCTTCCCTTATAACACTACAAATTAAAGACTTTCTTAATGGACCAGGTAAGAAAGTCATAATTCAAGTGTGCATACATCTTTTTTCATGTGATATATTAACATATATTTAGGATCTCTTAGTAATCTTGACAGTCTTGCCAAAAATGAATAGTTCATTTATTTTCCAGAAGTGTACTCTTTTCACGCTGCCCATTCTACAGATCAAAAGGCAAATATAAATATACATTGAAATTGCCTTCAGTCTGACAAAAAGTAGTTATCAGTTAAAGAGTAGTTGACTGGAAGCCAAAAATCCAATATTTTATTTCTACCTTTTCTATTAAGTAACTGTAATCTTAGGCAGTTGATCTAATCTTCTGTGCCTCAGTTTCCTTACCTGTATATGAAGAGAATAAGATGGATGGATGTATAGGATACATGATACACATCCATGAAATAATGTGCATAGTTACATTAGTTAAGTACATTTATATCAAGTGCTTAGGGAAGTACTTGAGACATAGCAAGCATGCAGTTTTAGACAGATAGATACAGATATCAAAATGTATTGAGTGCTTATTATGTCCAAGGCACTAAGTACTTTTCATGCTCAAATAGACCCAAGGAATAGGCATTATAATTATCCCTATTTTATGAATAAGGAAGCTAAGACTAAGAAAAGTGAAGTAATTTACCTGAGGTCAAAGTGACAGAGTAGCCACTCAAACCTAAATCTTCATGACTCCAAAGAGTATGTCTTAACTTCTGTACCATGCTGATTTTAGCATAACTAAAAATTTTCCCTCTCCTCCTCCTCCTCCTCCTCCTCCTCCCCAGTTTTCCTGCTTTTTATCTTCTTTCATCTCATTTTCTTCCTTCTATTTTCTTTCCTTACTTCAGTGTAGTCTTAGGTAATTATTTAACAGAAATTACTACATTTCCATTTAACTTTTGTTATTTTATTCATATAGTGCTTCAGAATATGTTAGTCATCAAAGGTTAGTTTCTTCATTAAGAATTTAAAACATGCAGTCTTCCTGTGCCTGGCTTATTTCACTTAACATAATTTTCTCTAAGTTTATCTGTGTTGCTACAAATGGCAGAATTTCATTCTTTTTTTATGGCAGAGTAGTATTCCTTTGTGTATATATACCACATTTTCCTTATCTTGTCATCTGTAAGTGGACGGTTGATTCCAACTCTCCTAATGGAAGCTAAAATAAAGAAAGAATCACAATAACACATTGAACCTTCAAAAAAAAAAAAAAAGAGAACAGAATTGTGGTTATTAGACATAGGGGAAGGGGAGGGAGGTTAGCAGAAATTAGTTAAGGGTCATGAAGATCCATTACGTTTTATAAACATGAGTATACTAATTATCCTGATTTGATCACCACGTATTATACACATGTATTGATGCTCAAATCTGTACCCTACAAATATATATAATTATTATGTTTCAATTAAAAAAATTAGCAATAAGAGATAGATAAGTAAAAAAAAAAAGTTAAAAAAAAGAATTAAAAAATAAGTAAAAGAATTTTTAAAAATGATGTTACACTGTCTTAAGATCTCTAGCAATACTCTGCAAGGCATCAGTTTTGATGAGGGAAAAATATTTGCATGTGGATCTTTCTGAGTATGTTTGTTACGGCATGCCAGTGCATTTGTGATCTATGACTACAGATGGAAAAGAAGGGCAGTCATGATGTCTGGAATAACAGAGCCTCGGACCGCCTACACTGCTCCTTTCACTGAGGCCCAGTTCTTAAGCATTTTTCTTCAGTGTTGAGATTTAAAAGGTGTGGAAGTATAAAAAACTATTTATAATCATGATAAATACCTAGACATGGTTTTAAATATTGGAAGGAAAGTGAGAAACTTGATGAAGGATAAGGGAGTAGAAGTGCTGGAAGAAGCCTGTGGGGTATGGTAATAGATGGATTGGAGGAGTCTGAGTCCTAGTACTTGGCTAGTGAGTGTGAAGGACCATGTATTATTGAATCCAGCTACCATCAATCGTAGGAAGAAACATTTTATGTACCACTAAGAAAAAAGGAAGAACATCTGCCATTTAAACTGTATAATACAGTGCTTTTACATCAGTGGCAAGACACTTCCTAATTTCAGAGTTGTTTACACGTGAAAGACTGAACATGTTAAAATAGGTGAAATAGAGTAAGAACATCTGGCTAGTTCATGAAGGAATAACAGGGAAACTTGGGGTTACCTCTTATTTCTCATTTTTAGTTTTAAGTTTCTTTTGTTTTTAGGCACGGTCTTTCACTCACTTTTACTGGAAAGTTCTCTTGTAGTTTACAGTTTGATTTGTTTGTAAAAGGGATGGGATTTGCAAGTAGATGGTAAATTGAGTGCCATATTTTCAAGGCAACCAAATGAATTGAATTTTAAGAGAAATGCCCATAAATTAATGAAAAAATATGTATTTATAATTTTACCATTTAGTGTGACTGTGTATTAGAAATGTGATTTTAAAGTAGGTATACTTTTGTGTTTCTAAAGATACTTTTCAAAATTGGGAATTAGATATATACCATTTCTGATTTTATGTTCACTCAATAACAGTGATAATATATTTGGAGATTCAAACTTTCTTTTTTTTTTTTTTTTTGGTGGCTGGCCAATATGGGTATCAGTATCCTTGACCTTGGTGTCACTGTGCTCTAACCAACTGAGCTAACCAGTGAAGATTCAGATTTTTAAGTAAATGAATTGAAATAGTTATTTTACTTTTAAAATTTTAAATAAATGTATTGAAATAGTTATTTTACAGCAGTTCTTCACAAACTTGAGTCTGCATTTGAAACATCTCTGAAGGATTTGTTGAAAAGCAAATAGTGATTTAATAGTTCAAGAAGGTAGGGCTTGAAAATCTACATTGCTAACAAGCTCCCAGGTGAGGTGGATGATATTGGTCTGTGGACTATAGTTTTTGTAGCAAGGTTTTATATGATTTATTAAAATTATTTTTTACACTCATATGTATGATTTTTATCATATGTGATTTTCCAAGAGCATCAACTACAGGTTTTAGGGATAAATTGGAGATATTTGGGGGCACAGAAGGGAATGGAAAAAGAAAGATGAATGGTTTTTAGAGTGGTGCTTTTATCATGTAAAATCAAATATAATGTTCAGTGAATAAGTTCTTCAAAGTCTAAAACATTTTAACCAAAAGTGCTTTTATTTTGTTTTTATTTGAGGGAAGATTAATTTGAATTATGTATCAGCTGTGTGGGATTGCTGCTGAAATACTAACCTAACAGCCTCGAACTGCCCCAGAATTTACTATCTCAGATAAAAATTTTCTTACTGTAAACAATTTGTCATTTAGAGTAGATAAGTAGATGTTATTTCAGAGAATAATTGTATTCTCTCACTCTTCAGCCAGATTACCACTCTATATTAATTTAGAAATCAAAAAGCTATAGCAAATGGTAGGACTTGCACAGCACTAATTAAATGGGAATAACAGGATATGGATACATTAAAACTTTTTTTGCCATTGAACTTATTATTTTTCAAAAATTATATTTTTTCCAGATTTTAGTTGATAGGATACTAGGAGGAATATCATTTATGCTGAGACTGGGAGAACAAACTTCAGCTTTATAGTATTCCCTAATATCATTTCCTTCCCTTAAAAAATAAAAAGAAGCATTAGAAATGATATTACAAATAATACTTCTCATTTTTATACAATATTATCGTTAAGTGATATCATCAAGAATCTTTTGCTACCATTAGTTTTTTAAATATATATGCACATCTATTTAATTATCATTCCCAAAGAATGTCTTATGCTACATCTATAATTTATTTCCATTTACTCTCTTCTGGCTCTTGAATTAAGGTTATGTTAACAATAAAAGTTATGACCCTGAAAGGTAGAGGAAATACTGATTATAACTGTCTAACCTTCAATTTTCTTCAAAAAGATAGGAATTTAACAGCTTTTGAATTTAGCTTTTCAGACTTATTTGTCAGGGGTTATTTTCTCTAAACAAGGTGATACAAATGCTGCGCTTTAGCATTTGTTTTTGGAAAAATAATTCAGACTTCTCAAGTATTCTCTTATTTCCTCTGTTCACTTAAGTGCCTTAGAGCAAATGGTAGGTCCCAAGTAATACATCAAAAACTCCTCAAAAGCTCTTCCAACCCCCAACTCCTTCCTTCAGAGGCAACAATTGTACCCATTAGCAAGGTCAGTGGCTTGGAGAAACCTGGAAAACAGCAGCTACCAGAAACCAACTAGAATAATATCTCCAGCAGGTGATAGATTAGTTGGAACAAATTGGAACCATCACAGTTCAGCAATCCTGGTTTCTTTCAAGCTGTTTTTAAAATGTCGTCATTTTAATACACAATCTAAGCCCTGCGGAACAGTCCACAGCAGGTTAATTTGAATCATATGATGTGTCACTGCCCTCAGCTGACATGAGCTCTATTCCATGTGTGAAGCCATAATAAATCCATTCCCAACCGAGGAAAATTCCCCGTGAGAAGGTGAACTAATCCAGGCCTCACACTGGCATGCTAGCCCTCTGTAATTGAAAGCAGGGCCACCTGTTTCCAGTACAGTTAGCCTATAGAGAAAAAATTAGCATTAGATCAGATACTTCTTATATTGAAAAATCATTCATACTTCTTGCAAATTTGAATTCAGCTGTGAAGTATTTAGTATGACATCATACAGAAATGTAGGAATGTGCCCACTTGATCCCAGTTTAAAAGTCTTGTTAACCATAAAATTTCTTAACTTTGAAATGAGAGGGGTTTTTTTGTTTTTGTTTTTGTTTTAATTTAATGAGAGCTGACACGTGAGAAGAACTGGTAAGGGTGCAGATTTTTCTAATTAACTCAGGGTCATTTGCAAAAGCATTTGCACTCCTTGGTATTTTTTTTTTTTATTCTTGCAGACAGATTTTTGAACCATTGTCACTGTAGCTATGAAATGACATTTAAATTACAACAAAGAAAAATAGTGCCAAGTTGAGAGAACATTCCGTCATTTATGTTTTATTATAATTGAAGATTAACATGCCACATTTATATAATTTAAATAACGTGATTATATCAAATGCGAAGTTACGAATGCAGTTTTACATTTTTTTTTAGTTTAGTATACATGGTGTCTGTAGTTGAAACACATAGCTACTGATGTCATTTTCTCCTAATAAAATCACTTCTTTAGTCTCACTCTGTTTAACCCATTCATTAATTTACCTATGTAGTTTTTTTTCCTGATTTTATTTTAGCTTTGGATTGGTTTCCTCTCTGGTTTTATTTGATTTTTGTTTTTAAAATCTGTTTGACTCTAATTGGTTATAATCCTATTTTGCATACTGTTTTCTTGTATTTTATGAATTAACTTACTGTTTTATGGGTTATAATTTTAACTTCTACTTTAAAAATTTTCTCAACATTGTAAACTATTGCATTTCCACAAACTTCCTTGATTTGAATGAAAATGTGTATTTAAGTACTGTAAAATATTAAAAGACTTCTCAGGTACAGTCACATCATACAAAAAGTGTTATTTATATAAATATAAAGTAGAAATTTTGAGTCATTATCCCCAAATTTGTGTATTTTTTGTAACGTTTTTACTTTTCTTGATAAACTGTGCTTTTATGTTGTTATTACTGAATTCATTACTCAGTGAGGACTGATTCACACTTATCTTGAAGACAGCTGATTCAGGAGGATTAAGATAACTGAAAAAGATGACCCAAATAGCCTCCTGACATATTCTGGAGTAGAAAATGAAGAATTCATAATATGATTTTTATTTTTAAATGTTTTTCTCTTGCAAATTTCAAACGGATTTTTATTTATTTATTTATTTATTTCTAGCTTTATTGAGGTATGATTGACAAACAAAAGTTACATAAGTTGGGCCGGCCCGGTGGCGCACTGCTACAGTGCGCCACTTGAGAGTGCGGCGGCGCTCCCACCGAGGGTTCGGATCCCACAAACAGACCGGTTCCCGCTCACTGGCTGAGCGAGGTGCGGGCGCGACGCCGAGGGTTGCGATCCCGTTGCCAGTCCTGGTCCAACTGGCTGAGCGAGGTGCGGGCGCGACGCCGAGGGTTGCGATCCCGTTGCCGGTCCTGGTCCAGTATGGGCGCGACACCGAGGGTTGCGATCCATTGCCGGACACGAAAAAAGACAAAAAGGAAAAAAAAAAAAAAAAAGTTACATAAGTTTAGGGTGTACAGTGTGATGTTTTGATATGTATATCATTATGAAATAATTACCACAATCAAGCTAATTACCATATCCATCTTCTCACATAGTTACAATTTCTTATTTCTGGGGAGAACACATAAGATCTACTGTATTAGCAAATTTCAAGTACATGATACCGTATTACTAATGATAGTCACCATGCTGCACAATAGATGTCCAGAGCTTATTCATCCTGCATAACTGAAACTTTGTACCCTTTGACCAACCTCTCCCCATTTCCCCCACTCTAGCCCCTAGCAACCATCATCCTAGTGTCTGCTTTTATGAGTTTGACTTTTTTAGATTTCACATATAAATTACATCATGCAGTTTTTGTCTTTTTCTGTCTGGCTTATTTTACTTAGCATAGCAACCAAGGTTCATTCATGTTGTTACAAATGGCAGGATTTCATTCTTTTTTAAGGCTGAATAGTATTTCATTGCATATATATACCACATTTTTTTTTATCCACTCATTTATCAACAGACACTTGGGTCATTGCCATATCTTAGCTATTGTGGCTAATACTCAATGAACATGGGAGAGCAGATATCTCTTCAAAATACCAACTTTATTTCCTTTGGATATACACCCAGAAGTGAGATTAGTAGATGTATTAGTATGTTTTTGTGTCCTATAACATGATACCTAAGACTGGTATCAAGAAAAGAAATTTGTCTCATGATTCTGGGACAGCTGCATCTGGTATGAGCCTGAGGCTGCTTCTATTCATGCTGGAAAGGGGCAGAAAGCTGGCAGGTACAAGATAACATGGTGAGAGGAAGCAAGAGAGAGAGGGAGGGGAGGTGCCAAATTCCTTTGAACAACCAGCTCTAGTGGTAACTAAGAGAGCAAGAACTCACTCACTACCCTACCCTCCCCCCGAGGGCACTATTCTATTCATGAGGGATCCACCCCCATGACACAAACACCTCCCTCCCAACATTGCCAAGTTGGGGATCAGATTTCCACATGAGTGGACAATATATCCAAACTCTATCATTCTGCCCTTGGCCCCTCAAAATTCATGTCTCTCCCACATACAAAATACAATCATTCCATCTCAATAGTCTCAAAGTCTTAGCTTGTTCCAGTACCAACTTAAAAGCCCAAAATCTCATATGAGACTAAAAGTGAAACTTCTTCCAGCTGTAAAAATCAAAACCAGGGCCTGCCCAGTGGTGCACTGCTACAGTGTGCCGCTTGGGAGCGCGGCGGCGCTCCCGCCGAGGGTTCGGATCCCACATACAGACCGGCCGCTCACTGGCTGAGCAAGGTGCGGGCGCAACACCGAGGGTTGCAATCCCGTTGCCAGTCCCGGTCCGGTACGGGCGCAACACTGAGGGTTGCGATCCGTTGCCGGTCACGAAAAACAAAGACAAAAAGGAAAAAAAAAAATCAAAACCAAATTTATTTATTTCCAAGATACAGTGTTGGAACAGACATTGGGTATACATTCCCATTCCATAAGGGAGGAATAGGCCAGAAAAAGGAAAAAGAGACTCCAAACAAGTCTGAAACCCAACAGGACAGACATTAAATCTTAAAGCTCCAAAATAATCTCCTTTGACTCCAACTTCTGCATCCTGGGTACAATAGGGGATTTGGGCCCCCAAAGCATCAGGCAGCCACAACCCTAGGGCACTGGCAAGCACAGCTCACTGGGATGTACTGGTGAATGCAGCTTTTCCAGGCAGATGTTGCAAGTTGCCAATGGCCCTACAGTTCTGGGGTCCTGATAGTGGCCCTGACAGTGGCCCCACTCCCTTGGCTGTACTAGACATTGTCCTGGAAGGGGCTCTGTATGGTGCTCTGACCCCACTTTTTTTTTTTAAATTTTATTTTGTCAATATACAATGTGGTTGATTATTGTGGCCCATTACCGAAACGTCCCTCCCTCCTCCCGCTCCTCCCTCCCACCCAACAATGTCCTTTCTGTTTGCTTGTTGTATCAACTTCAAGTAATTGTAGTTGTTATATCTTCTTCCC
>NW_007726997.1:167666-183650 GCF_000696425.1 Galeopterus variegatus | reverse complement strand
ATCCTAACTAGGGTGAGATGGTATCTCAATATGGTTTTGTTTTGCATTTCCCAAATGCTGAGTGATGTTGAGCATTTTTTCATGTGTCTATTGGCCACTCATATATCTTCCTTAAAGAAATACCTATTTAGCTCTTTTGCCCATTTTTTAATTGGGTTGCTTGTTTTTTTCTTGTAAAGTTGTTTGAGTTCCTTGTATATTCTGGATATTAATCCTTTGTCAGATGTATATTTTGCAAATATTTTCTACCACTCTGTTGGTTGTCTTTTAACTCTGTTAATTGTTCTGACCCCACATTTTTGCTCTGCATTGCTTTGGTAGATGCACTCTGTGATGGCTCTGCCCCTGCTGCCCCTGTGGCAGGCTCAGGCTTTTCCATACATCCTCTGAAATCTAGGGGCAGGCTGCCACGCCTCCACCACTTTTGCATTCTGCAGGCCTGTGGACTTAAAATGACATGAACACAGCCAAGGTTTCCAGCTTGCACTCTGCAGCTGCGACATGAACAACATTTGGGGCCACTTCAGGCAAGGCTGGTCCAGAACAGAGTCCCGAGGTGGCACAGGGCAGCAGCACCTGAAGTGTGTCGCCCTGAACAATTCAGTCATTCTAGGCCTGTTGGCCTGTGATGGGAAGGGAGTCCTGGAAGATTTGTGAAATGCCTTCAGGGCCATTCTCTCATTGTCTTGGCTATTAGCACCTGGCTGCCTCATAGCCATGCTAATGTCTTTAGCAACCAGTTCATTGCCTGTACCCTTGAATTTTTCTCCTGAAAATGCTCTCTTGTTCTCTACCACATGGTCAGCCTGCAAATTTTCCAAATCTTTATGCTCTGCTTCTCTTTAGACTATAAATTCCAGCTTTGTGTCATGCCTTTGCCACCATAACTGAGCAAAGGCTGTTACAAGTAGCCATACAACTTCCTGAATACCTTGCTACTGGGAAATTTTTTCCACCAAATATTCTGGTTCATAACTCTTAAGTCTCACCTTCCACAAAATCCTAGGGCATGAGCACAGTGCAGCCAAGTTCCTTGCTGTGGTGTAGCAAGGATGATCTTTGTCCTGTTCCTAATGAGTTCCTCATTTCTGTCTTCGACCTCATCAGCATGGTCTTTATTGTCCACATTTCTATCAGCATTCTGGTCACAACTATTTAACCAGTCTCTAAGATGTTCCAAACTTTCCCTCATCTTTTTGTTGTCTTCTAAGTCCTCCAAACTCCTACAACCTTTACCCATTACACAGTGTAAAGCTCTATTACCTGCCCATAATGCTGCCAACTGAGCCAATTGTTGAGCTAGGGCTGGGTCTGGAGCTCACAAACCCTTCACATGCCCAGCTGGGTCCCCAGACCCCTCACACACAGGTCTATGAGCTAAGTAACCGGCAAAAAGGTCCTTGGAAACCATAGGTTGGAAAGCATGGCTGCGTGCTGCAGACGCCCAAAGCAGATGCCAGCCAAGTTGCAGCACTGTGCATGTGCACTAACTCCACCCACACATACACACAATTTGCTTACAAAGAATGCGCCACCACCCCCAACCCGTACCTAAGGCGAGGGAGCCTGATTAAATTATTCTATTTTCCCAACACTCAGTTCCACATTTTCAGGTATCAGTATAACAACACCCCATTCCTCAGTATCATTTTTTTGTATTACTTTGTTTTTGTGTTGCTATAACAGAATACCTGAGACTGGGTAATTTATAAAGAAAATATCCCCATGTTGGGTATCAGATTTTGACAGGAGTTTTAGGGGGACAACATATCCAAACTCTATCAGTAGTTCATATGGTTTTTCTAGTTTTAATTTTTTTTTTGCCTTTTTCGTGACTGGTAAGGGGATCGCAACCCTTGATGCGGTGTCACCCGCACCGCGCTCAACCAGTGAGCGCACCGGCCATTCCTATATAGGATCCGAACCCGCGGCGGGAGCATCGCTGCGCTCCCAGCGCCACACTCTCCCGAGTGCGCCACGGGGTTGGCCCTAGTTTTAATTTTTTGAAGAAACTTTATACTGTTTCCATAATGGCTGTACTAATTTACATTCCCACCAACAGTGTGCAAGGTTTCCCTTTTCTTCACATTTTTGCCAACAATTATCTTTTGTCTTTTTGATAATAGCCATTCTAACAGGAGTGAGGTGATATCTTGTGGCTTTGATATACATTTCCCTGATGTTAGTGATGTTGAGCATTTTTTTTATATACCTATTTGCTCTTTTTATGTTGTACAGTAAATCTCATAAGCTTTCTTCATTCTGTTTCATTCTTTTTTTTTTTCTCCTCTGGCTGTAGATTTTCAAATAAACTGTCTTCAAGTTCACATATTCATTCTTTTGCTTGATCAATTTTGTTGTTGATGCTCTGTGTTGCATTTTTTCATTTCAGTAATTGTGTTTTTCACAATTTATTATTATTATTATTATTATTATCATCATCATCATCATCATTACTATTATTATTTCAGTCTCTCTGTTAGATTTCCCATTCTGGTCACTTACTGTTTTCTTCATTTTATTGAATTGATTCTCTGTTTTCTTGAAGTTCACTGTGTTTCCTTAAAACAGTTATTTTGGGGCCGGCCCCATGGCTCACTCGGGAGAGTGTGGTGTTGGTAGCGCTGAGGCCGCAGGTTCGGAGGGATGGCTGGTGCACTCGCTGGCTGAGCATGGTGCAGACGACACCAAGCCAAGGGTTACAATCCCCTTAACGGTCAAAAAAAAAATTATTATTTTGAATTCTTTGTCAGGTAGTTTCTATATCTCCGTCTCTTTATAACTGATCTCTGGCACTTTATTTTGTCCATTTGTTGACATCATGTTTTCTTGATTTTTCTTCACCTTTGTGCTCATGCTTCATTGTCTGCACATGGAAGAAGTAGGTACTTATTGTGATCTTTGCAGTCTGGCTTTGTCTGGAAATGTCCTTCAATAGTAAGCCTGTCCAGGGGTTCTGGTCAGGTCATCTGGTATGGTTCCTAAGCCCATGACTACTACAGCAGTTGCAAGGGGTGCTCTAAGCCCATGACTGCCATAGTCAGGACTGCACAAGGTTAGAATCCTATGGCTGCCAAAGATGGTGCAGTACTGGAGAATATGTAAAGGCTGTGGCCGCTGAGACCCACCGGGTGATGAGGTTTGTCTAAAACCCCAGGCAGCTGTAGTCGGCCAGCAGCAATGCAGGCCAGCAAAGGAGTCTGTTTTTCAGGGTCAACAGGGTTTCACCTGGTGCTGGGGGCAGGTCGGAAGGCTCATTCTGCAGGTATTGGTCTGGACTTAAGGGCTGTAGTGGTCTGCCTGGTGCTAGGTTTTACTGTGTTGCGCCCAGTGTTGGGGACCAAGGCAAAGTCCTGTGCTCACTTTCCTCTCTTTGCCCCAGGCAGATGGTATATCTTTCCATGCTGTGCTGCCTGGGATTGGGGGAGGGGTGATGTGGGTAATGTAAAACTGGCCTTCCTACCCTCTCCAATGCATCATTTCTTATTATTATGCTATAATCAGGTACAGTTTTCTCTCATCTAGTTTCCTCTGTTCTTGTTAAGGTATTTTTGTGCATGGATAGTTGTTCAAATTGATTTTTCTGCAGGCTGATGACTGCCAGAGAGTATTATTCTGCCATATTGCTTTACCCTGTAATATGATTTAAAATACAAGAAGATTCAAAGCAAAAGAAAATATTCTAAGAAGCTGTTTTAATTTATTTATCTAAATGTTGCTCTGATAGTTAACCCATTGCCCCTTTTCTTTTTCCAGAAATAGGGTTAAGGCCAATACCCTAGTCACTTGAATCTTTTCTCAATCTTAATTTACAGCCATACTAGTAGGCTATCTTCTACATTTAAAAAATGTAAACTAGTTAATAAAACTAAGAACTTTGACTTTTATATTTCCTGAGTTTTATGGGTCTCAATTTTCAGCATTAGCATTATATTATCATAGTTTATTTCATAGTGTATCATACATATTTATAGTAAACTTGATGTCAGGATGTCAAACAGGGAATGGACCAAGAATTGTAAAATACAGGAAAGCCTTTCATTAGCTCAACCTTAGTTTTTCAACTATAACTTGTATCTTAGGATGAAATGAGAAAAATGACTGATTTTTAACAAACTAATTTTTTTTTCTTGTTTTTTCTTTTTCTTGGTATCTGGCTGGTACAGGGATCAAACCCTGTATCTTGGTGTTATCAGCACCATGCTCAACCAACTGAACTAACCAGGCAGCCCACAAACTGATTTTTTAAATAAACTGTATTAGTCAGGGTTCTCCAGAGAGACAGAATCAATAGGATAGATATGTTATAAATACATGAGAGGGGATTTAGCTCACATGATTGTGAAGAGAAGTCCCATGGCAGGCCATCTGCAAACTGGATGCCATTAGCACAGCTCAGTCCAAGTCTGAAGGCTTTAAAACCAGGGAAGCCAGTGGTGTCCTTGGTGTAAGTACTGGAACCCAAAAGCTGAAGAGTCTTGAGCTCTGATGTCCAAGGACAGGAAAGGAGTATATCCCAGCTCCAGCAGATATAAAGAGCAATTCACCTTTTTTCTCCATTTTTGTTCTCTCTGGGCCCCAGGAGATTGGATGGTTCCTGTTCATATTTAGGGCAGATCTTTTGCACCCAGTCCACTCAGACTCTCATGCTAATCTCTTTTGGAAACACCCTCATGGACACACCTAAAAGGATGGCTTTACCAAGTTTCTTGGCATTCCTTAATCTAATCAAGTTGACACCTAAAATTAACCTTTGCGTAAACTTTTTTATTTTATCCAGATAACAACCTGATTTTAATACCAAATTTTCTACCACAAAATCAGTAAGCCATATTAATTACCTTCCAGCACTGTAGAATGAAGGGATCTTCTTTGAAGGTCTGGCTGACAGTGGTGCCTTTAGAAGAGTATACCTCTCAGCTACTTGGCTAAGTAATAGATTAGACACAAAGAGTCACAGAAGTTGGTTGTGGGAGTTGCAGGGTGGTAAGGGGCCAGTATCAGATCTCATGCTGGGAAGTCAGTGGAATGGCAGTTATTTAGATTTTGTATTTCATCCTGTAGTCTAATTCTGTCAGAATGCTTTCCTCTACAGAAAAGAATGAGGGTAATTGGGGGATATTTTTCTAGGAACATAGAGTTCGCTAAGGTGGAAGAGAAAAAAAACATTATCTGGCTTCTATCTCTAACTTTCCAACTTTCTGCTTGCATACAGCTCTTTTTTGTCTAACTCTAACTCTGTGCCTTTCCCAAGGACACAGTTCTGAGCCTTCTTTTGTTATCTCTGTGCAATAGCCTCAGCTATCTCTTTTATGCTAACAATTCTTTAATGCCTAGCTCTAGTTTTGACTATTCAACTCCAAGACTATTTTTCCCTCTGTTAGAGATATGTTTTGTTATTTAAACATGTTGAATTAAACCGTTTTTCTCTCCTCTCTCCTTGTTCATTCCTTCCCTTAGTGTTGTCTTCAAATTTCTTTTCAACTGCTAGTAATAGTAACATTATTCCAGTTATGTCCTCACAATTTTAGTGCCATCTTTGGTTCATCTTTCTTTTTATTTCAAGTCCTTTAGTTTTTCCTTTGAAACGGTCCTTTCTCATGCCTGCTACCTCCCTGGAGTAGATTTATGCTCTGATTATTTTATCATTCTGCCTACTAGTAGCCATAACTTCAGATTCTTCTTTCACTCAACCATTTTGTCCCCTAGATTAGCCTCCCCTGTCAAACTTGTATGAATCTTGACCACCCTCTTCCCTCAGCTCATCAAGTCAAAACTCCTCAGCCTCTACTGTTTGTGCCCTTGACCTCTATATTTCCTGCATATCAGTTGGTATTTGGCTTAATCTGATTCAGGTTTGTTTATTTTTCTAAACAAGACTTTTGTAGATCTTGTGGTGTTTTATTGGGAGGCATAATAATGTCTGAAGGTCTTTTGTGATGCTTAATGTAAATGTAAGCAGTGATATTCTAATTCTAGCATTCCTTTCTCATATATTGGCTGGCATACCTCTGTAAAGAGAAATATCTCCAAATCTATTTGGTTACTCAGTAGTGTTGTTCATCCAGAAAGGCGGGATAAATGCTTAATTCTTTCCCTTTATTTACCCATTTTCAAAAATGAGTTGGTTTTCTAGCATATTCCAATGGTGGCCATGTAGTTGATGTTGGTATTACTTTGAACTCATTATTTTTAATGATGCTGAACTTTTCTCATCATTGGCAGTGGGAGCCTCTGTAAACTGGCTTCTCTATGTTTTTAATCTTGTTGTTCCTTCAGTCTGGAATCCTTGCTTCCTTTTTCTTTGATTACCCTAATTCTGAACTGTCTTTATGTTTAGCCTAAGTCCCATTTTCTTCACTAATCTTCTCTTTCATTTCTGTTCAGTCTGATCTCTCAGTGATCTATCCTTTTTTATAAGCAGCTTGGTAATATCATTTTCACTAAACTTATCTCAAAACATTTGGCTGTTTCCAAAAATATCTACCATCTCCAAGAATGAGTATTTGCCACCATTGAAAATAAAAAACATGACACCAGAAAATGCTGCCAGAATTATTGGAGCTGTGTAATGTATTTAGCCTCCTCTGTTGCCAGTTAGAAGGAAGGAAGCACATTTAGATGAGTTCAGTTCAGTATATTCATTTTAGAAGACCAGTTCAATTACCCTGTAATCAGAACTTGTATGATATGATTTTTGAGGGACAATGAAGTCAAAAAGTCAATGCTTGATTACAAAAATATGTGCCTGAGTAATTTTGCTAGTAGTGATGATACCCAGATCCCAGTGATAAGCACCATGAACTGCTGCTGGCTGACCCCGGTCAAGGACTTGAGTCAGTCCATGTCTGTGAGCTTCCTTACATCACATGAGACAGCATGTCCCCAGTACCATGGTTAATTAAAGCACTCATGTCTGCCACCACTGAGGTCTTTACACCCACACTTTCAATGAAAACACGTTGATCTCATTGTCATGGGCAGCTTTCCAGGTTTTCTAGCCCTCATACCTGTGAATACTCAGTCTCCACTGTCTGCTGTCATCTTGAATACCTTTACTCTGACACTGTAACAAAAATCTGAATTTGAATTGCTGAATAAGAGAAAAAAATTTACTGTGACCTAGTAATAAAAAATATTTTTATTGGAGTTATTATAATCCATAAAGTCAACCTTGATTATAGATTTGTTAGTTCTGTGTTGTACATTTATCTCTCCAGGGTAGAGAATAAAACACCATCATTCCTGTGTCTGTACCTGTACATAGTCACTCATGCACACATTGAATGTTTTTCTAGTAAGCCTTGCTTGTCTAAAAAAAAATGTCTTTTGTAAATAAAGTTCCAGAGGAAGAAACACTTAACAAAGAAGTTTTCTTTTGTAAATGTTATGATTTGAGTATAACAAGCCATATTGAATCCATTGGGTTTTTGGTAATAGATTTCATAATACACCATAAATGTAAGTAATATGATGACTTAATGGGTCAAGTAAAGTTGGAACATTTTAAATGAGAAAATATCTGGAACGGTTTTCAGGAAACTTTTCCAGTTGATGTTTGGTCCCCCACAAGGTGTACATTAACATAAACTTAGGGGAATCACCTCTAGGGCTTGAATTCCCTCTCTGATTTCATCATTACAATATGATTCTTTCCCTTTCACTATTGAGTCATCTTCTAGGGTGATGGGAGCATAAAATAAGTGTAATTTGTTTGTATTTGTCTAATCTCCTTTTAACTCAATAGTTATTCCATTGTTCTCTTTCCTGGTAGCTCTTCAGAAAGGAATCTAATAATTGACAGACTTGGTTTACGTGGTAACATAAAGATATTAAAATGTGTTCTGGAGATGATGAGAAATTAGATCTGGCAGAGAAGTAGATGACTAAGCTGGGAAATTCTCAATTACTGCATATTCCTGAAATCTGAACTTTGAAAATAACCCATTTATTAAAGTTCAGTGGAGATTATGAAAAAATTCTGAACTCTTAAACACGAGAATCTGATAGTCGGTATAAAATCCGCATTAGTAATTTATGCCTGTTTTATTGTCCAGTTATAGTTCCAATTTTTTTGCAATTTTTTTTGTTTCCAATTTTTGTAAAACATTATTCTATATAGCTCCCACTGTGTCCTTTGAATAAAACTTTTCTAGTCCATTTCTTTAATGTTTTCATCTTAAGTTTGTTTTTCATCAACTTTTGAAAAGTAAAAGAAAAGAAAAAGTGGATTGCTCTATTTTTATATTTATTTTTTAAAAACCACTTTTTTGTTGCATAATTTTTCCCACTTGAAAAAATAGTCTTTCTGTCATTATGAGACTGAAAATATTTGCAGTGAAGGCACTAATTTTCTACCTAAAGAGTACCTGGCTAGTTCAAAGATGTGAAAGTTTAGAGACGTTGGGTAATAATAACAACAATACAGATTTGTTGAATCAACAGGTACAATAATGACTTCATGATTTTAGTTGAAGGATTCACACATGTTGATGTACTTTATACAACAATAAAGGGTGCTGTTTCATTTGTGGTTCTCATTCTAGTGTGTGCTGCCTGTCTCTTGGTGGACTTGGTACTTTTGGAAGGAAGACCTCGTATTATAATATAGCTTCATTTCGACTCTGCTTTTCCCTCTCTTGGTCTATAGTCCTTCCCAACTTAGTCAAATGGGACTGCCCCAGCCTGTTCAGTTTAGACATAGAACAGGATGCATTTTACAAGGAATGTGGTTACCACCCTCCCTGAAGGGGGCCCACAGTGAGGGGCTCTGTGGCCCACTGGAGAGTACCTTGTACAGAGATTGCAGTGTGTGCAAACAAACATACAAAAAATGTTTGAAAAGTGAATTATCTAAGTGTTTTAAATGTATTTCTTATTAAAAGTTAATGTAACAGTCCTGTGCTATGTATAGCTCTACTACATTTTCAAACTTTCTAAAAACTTTAATCAGCTGCTGCTCAGCAACTGAGAAATTGTATTTGTTATCCTAAAATTTAAGATCATCTGAAGAATCAAGTTTTGATATGTACTTCACAGTTTTTATCTGACCCCTTAAGAAAGATAGATCAAGTGACCAAAGTCTCTAAATAAATAACCCTCCTCTACCAACCCACTGGTCTTGGAAATGGTCATCCAGAAACCAACACCACGAAATGTTAACATTAAAAATACACAGTTCAAATTCACAAAACAAAAGAAATTTATAAGAAATTTAAATAATTAAACTTTTAAATGATGTTTGTAAAATAATTCTGCAGCATTTATTCTTCTGAAGTTATTGAAGTTTGAAACCACACTGAGACTTTTGAGACAAACTGAGAAGGAGATTCAAGATATTGCTGCAGATTTTCTCGTTGCTAAAGTATATTGAGTCCTGGTTAATCATTATATATGAACTAGTGATCAGTAGAAGTTCATGACTCTTACAAGATAAAACGAGACAGACAACTATAATTAATTATGTATTTGCCATTTCCATTTTGAGCTACTTGCGCTTTGTATTGAATAAATATTGTGGGCTTTCCCTTTATGTTGCTTTGGGAAATGGATCTTTCTCATTTCAGACTATTCACAGAAGTTATATTTGGTAGAATAAGGTCAGTAATACAAGGATACTTCAAAAAGTTCATGGAAAGATTTGTATGTTCTTTTAATTCTATTTTTCTGTGAGCATTTTGAGGTACCCTTGTATAATTCAAATGTGTTCACTGTTGAAATTCACCAGTATGGTTAGATTTTTAGTGCACATTTCTTCTTCTGAATTAACAGAATTTGAACCCTATTGATAAAAAAGAACCTTCTTTTAAAATTTATTTTGTACTATGAGTAAAGTTTTACGAAAGAATATATTCATTCTCCTGACTAAACTACTTTGGATCGTGTCAAATTGACCTTTGCTTTTGAGCTTTACTGGCTTAATTGATCGTTAGGTGTTAAATTAAATTCTTAACCTTCATCTGCACAACTTTGGTTATTAGTAAGATCAGGAATGATTCTGTGGCTTTCCTGACATTAGGAAATAGCAGTCCATCTTTCTTACCCTCTGCAGAAGTGCCGCCCTCATCTCACCATTAAAGGGCTCAGCATAAATATTCTACCACCTTGTTGGAGGGGCTGTGGAAAGTGGAAAGTAAATGTGAAAAACTGACCCAGTACAAAATTGGGTATCATTTAGGCCTAAAGTGGGCTTCCCTGCATATAAAAGCCAAGGGCACTTTTAAGACTTAGCCTTTTGAGAAACAAACATAAGGGTGTAAAAAATAATGAAATGGAATAGGAAAAATTATTGTCACCCATATGACAAAGTCATTGAAATAATTTTGTTTTTTAAAAAATTAATATGCCATAAAATTGAACTTTCTGGTGTACTGTGAATTTTAACACATATATAGATTCATATAACCACTACCACAATCAGCATATAGAACATATCCTGATTCCATTATCCCCAAAATCTTCTTCCTGATACTCCTTTATACTCACACCCTCAACCAAACCCTAATGCTTGACTATCATTGCTCTTCATCACTTTAAGGTTTTTTGTTTTGCCTTTCTGAAATGTCATTCATATAGAATCATACAACATGTAATCTTTTGAGATGCTTTTTTGACTCATGTACTTCCTTTAGGATTCATCCAAGTTGTTGCTTGTATCAGTAGTTCATTCTTTTCTATTGCTGAGTAGTAGTCCCTTATGTGGGTACACCACAGTTTAACAGTTCATTCACTGAAGAAGATCCAAGCCGTTTCCAGTTTTGGTGATTATGAACAGAACTACTTTAAACATTTGCGTGTAAGTTGTGTGAACATAGTTTTCATTTCTCTACAGTAAAATACCTGGGTGTGGGGTTGCTGGGTCATATGTCATATAAGAAACTGCCAAAATATCTTCCAGTGTGGCTATATCTTTTGGCATCCCATCAGTTCTAGTAGCTCTGTATCCTCTCCAGCATTTTATATTGCCAGTATTTTTTACTTTAGCCATTCTAATATGTGTCTCCTTGTCATTTTAACTTGTACTTCTCTAATGACTAATGATGTTGAGTATCTTTCTGTGTGCTTATCTGCCATTCATGGATACTCTTTGGTGAAGTGTCCGTTCAAGTCTGGACTTTATATTTCTGGACTCTCTTTTCTGTCTGCTGATATACATATATATCCCTTCTTCAAGACGATCCTGTCTTGATCATGGTAGCTTTATAGTAAGTCTTAAAATCAGATAGTTTGAGTCCTCCAGTGTAATTCTTTTTCAAAAGTGTTTTGGCTATTCTAGTTCCTTTGCTTTATTGTATAAATTTTAGGATCAACTTCTCTATATCTAAAATAAGAACTGCTGAGTTTTTTTAATTGAAATTGGGTTAAATCTGTAGATCAACTTTGGGAGAATTGATATCTTTACTATGTTGAGTCTTCCCATTCATGAATATGATATGTGTGTGATAGATCTCAGCATTTAGTTAGGTCTTTTTTGATTTTTTTATTAGCATTTTGTAGTTTTCAGCATACAGATCCTGTGCCTGTTTTATTAAATTTATGCCGAAGTATTTCTTTTATTTGGAGCTATTGCAAGTGCTTTTTTTTGTTTGTTTTAAGTTTTTTATTTCAACTGCACATTGTTAATTTGTAGAAACTCAGTTGATTTTTGTGTGGTGACCTTGTATTCAAAAACTTTGTCAAATTTGTGTATTAATTCTAGGAGTTTTTCTCTACATTCCTGTTGGGTTTTTCTACATGGACAATCATGTCATCTAGAAATAGGCTTTCTTTTATTTCTTTCTTTCTGATCTGTATACCTTTTATTTCTTTATCTTGCCTCATCTCACTGGTGATGATTTCCAGTATTGTATTATGTTGAGTGTGACTAATGGGAATGGACATCCTTGCTTTGTTCCTGATGTTAGGGGGAAAGTATTCAGTCCTCCATAATTATGATGTTAGCCATAAGGTTTCATATATGGCCTTTATTAAGTAAGTTGCCCTCTATTGATAGTTTGCTACAAGTTCTTATCATGAACGATACTGAGTTTTTCAGAATTTTTTTCTATATCAATTAATGTTACCTCTTTTTTTTTTTTTTTTTTTTGTACACTGTTAATATTGTTACATTGATTTAATCTTGTAGTCCTAGGATAAACCTTGCTTGGTACATTATTAGTTTTGTATGTTGCCATATTTGATTTGTTGATATTTTTGAGAATTTTTATGTCTGTTCTTGAGGGATATGACATGTAGTTTTCTTATACTGTCTTCATCTGGTTTTGGTATCAATAGTGATGTTCGGGCCTGCCCGGTGGCGCACTGCTACAGTGCGCCGCTTGGGAGTGCGGCGACGCTCCCACCGAGGGTTCGGATCCTACATACAGACCGGCCGCTCACTGGCTGAGCAAGGTGCGGGCGCAACACCGAGGGTTGTGATCCCGTTGCCGATCCTGGTCCGGTACGGGTGCGATACTGAGGGTTGCGATCCGTTGCCGGTCACGAAAAAAGACAAAAAAAGGAAAAAAAAAAAATAGTGATGTTCTCATAAAATGAGAAGTTTTCTTTCCACTTCTATTTTAGAGGGCACAAGAGAATGAAGAAAAGAAAAAAGAAAAAAATTGGGAATTTTTATAGTCCCTCTCAGCATTAGGGAGTTCCCTTCTCAGAGCCAGAAATGGAGGCTTCCTCCTTGTGCTCCCTCTGTATGCACGTGATACCCATGTCTGGGCTTTGGACTACCATTACCCATGCTAGGGGCTAAGGGAGGAAAATTGAGAGGCTCACCTCCATTTTAGTAGTATTTTGTTTTGTTTTGTTTTTTTATTTATCATTATACAATGTAATTGATTTCATGGCCCTTTACCAATTCCTCCCTTTCCCCCTCCCCTTTCCCACCCCCAACAATCTCAGTTCTGTTCACTTCTCTTAACAAGTTCAAAGAATTATTGTGGTTGGTTTTTTGCCTTTGTTTTTGTTTTCTATTTATTAGTTTGTTTGTTTATTTTTATTAGCACCCACATATAAGTGAGAACATTAGGTATTTCTCTTTCTGTGCCTGGCTTATTTCCACTTAACATCATCTTCTCTAGGCTGATCCATGTTGCTGCGAATGGCAGAATTTCATTCTTTTTTATAGCAGAGTAGTATTCCATTGTGTAAATATAACACATTTTCCTTACCCACTTATCTGATGATGGGCATTTAGGCTGGTTCATTCTGGTAGTATTGTGAATTCTAGTCTTCTTTCCCAGCCTACCTGTTATCATTTACTTTTCAGAATCCTCAAAAGGCTACTCTGTGTAGGTTTTCTAGGTGTATTCTTCTCTAGATTTTCTAGCTGCATTCAGTGGGAAAGACAGGGTTCTATATTTCCTAGTATAAATAATTCTGTCCTGAAATAAATTTTAAAGAGAGGGAATACGCAACTAACAGAGGGGTATATGAGATGTTTTTAAGGTATGTTAGATTTTTGGTTTGGGGGAAAAGATATAAGAAGCTCAGACAAATATTCCCAGGCCTTGAACCTTCGTTTTGCTCCCATTAGAAAGTGGAAATATCATGTGGGTAAATGTGCATGTGGAATTTGTATTAACATTCTATTGAGACATAACAAATTACAACAAATGTAGTGGCTTACAGCAACACAAATTTATTATCTCATAATCCTCTAGGTCAGAAGTCCACGTGGGTTCAGCTGCGTTCTCTTCTTAGGGTCTCACAAGGCCAAAATCAAGGTGTCAGTTGGCTGCAGTCTAATCTGTAGGGTTCTGAAAATAATCTGCTTCTAAATTCATTCTGGTTGTTTGCATAAACTAGTTTCTTGAGGTCATAGGACTAAGGTTCCCAGTTCCTTGTTAGCTGTTACCCAGGGGTTGCCCTGAGCTCTAGAGGCCACCCATTCCTTCTCACATGACTCCTACCATCCTCGAAGAAGCAATGACACACAATAGAGCCTTCCCCATGCCTCAGATTTCTCTGACTTCCCTTTTTGCTCCCTTCATTTGCCTTATAAAGGGATCATATAATAAGATCAGGCCCACAGAATACTCTTCATATCTTACATTCAACTGACCTGGGACTTTAGTCACAACCATAAAATTCCTTTACAGCATAGCAGTAGATTAGTCTTTGTTTCAATAACCAGGGGACAGGAATCTTGGGGTGGAGAGTCATCTTTAGAATTCTGTGTACCATAGAATCAGATTAGAATGTACTGGAGTACTCCAGCATAAAGTGACCAAGCATACTTCGTGTTGAGTTTGAGGGTCAATGCTGAGTATTAAGAATGAAAAATGTGCACTTAGGGATCTTCTTGACTGGTGGGACATACAGTCTTATATAAAGATGCTTATGCAGGGTGCTATAGAATCTCAAGGATGGGCCCTTGGCCTACCCTTGTGGACCACCTTCTTGGAGAAAATGCCAAGCGGTATCCTGAGATTAGAAGTTAGACAGGCAAAGGGTACGTTAGATAAAGGGAGCATCATGAACAAAGGCCTAGTGGTATGACAAAGCATGGATTAAGTGGATTGGGGTTCGTAAACTGTAATATTTCTGGAACTTTAAGGCATGAGGCAGACAATGCCTATAGATCCTTATCTGTAAAGCAAGATGTTTTTTTTCTGTTCTTAGAAACTTGGAATTTGATTTCATAGGTAAGAAGGAGCCAGAAAAGAGTTTTATTTTAAGCAGACGTGAGCCAATCAGAATCACTTTTAAAACAAATAATTTGGAAATGACTGTGAAGACTGGATTAGAGGAAATCAGTCTAGACAGAGAAATCACTTAGGAGGCTTTAGAATAGCCGAACAGTATGAAAGGCATGGAGGAGGAAAGTGGGGAGTGGCTGGAATGCTGGAGAGAAGGGATTGTATTCAAGGAATGTTTTGGAAGTAAAATTGACAGGATGTAATCAGTGGCTGGATTGGGACCAGGGAAAGAGGGAATTAAATAAGTCTTAAAGTCAGATTTCTGACTTGAGCCACTTGGTGGATTATAGAGCCATTAACTGAGACAGGGAATATAGCATGTCTGACAGGAATTAATGGATTGTTCTGGGTGAATCAATTTGATGAGCGAGGCTTTTGTATTCATTCATTTTTTCTCCCTTCATTACATCACTAAACATTCATTTAGTACTTACTATTGACCAAACAGTAGTCTAGGCACCCAGAATATTAAGACATAGGACAGTCCCTACTGTCCAGGTGCTCACAGTTCACTGAACTATGACAGATGTGTTAGCAGGTAGTTACAAAAATAATATAAAGAGGTGCCCAGTGATGGCAAAATGCACAAAATATTCTCAAAGCAATGATGAGTGGAACTTCACTCAGCAACGGGGGTCAAGAAAGATTTCCTGGAAGAAGTGACTTTAGGGTTGAGTCTCAAAAGATGAGTTAGACAAATAGTCAGTTTTAAACAGTTTTTTTTTTCTCAATTCCTGGGACCACAGTGATACTTAAGGTGAGAGTCCATATCGGCAACTCTCGTACATATCATTCCGCGAATGCTTTGCCAGGCTATGATCATGGAAAATGGATCCCTTAGCTTCATCAGTTGGTTTAGGTGGATATTTGGGAAACTTCCTGGATAGGTCACTAAATTGTTTCTATAGGTATCAGATGAGCACTTCTGACCCTTGGTTTAAGTTTTCATGTTATGGGCCGGCCCGTGGCTCACTCAGGAGAGTGCGGTGCTGATAACACCAAGGCCCCGGGTTCGGATCCCATATAGGGATGGCCAGTTCGCTCACTGGCTGAGCGTGGTGCTGACACCACCAAGTCAAGGGTTAAGATCCCCTTACCGGTCATCTTTTTTTTGTCTTTGTCTTTGTCTTTTTTCGTGACTGGCAACGGATCGCAACCCTCAGTGTCGTGCCCGTACCGGACCGGCAACGGCAATGGGATTGCAACCCTCGGTTTTGCCCCCGCTCCTCGCTCAGCCAGTGAGCGGCCGGTCTGTATGTGGGATCCGAACCCTCGGCGGGAGCGCCGCCGCGCT
>NW_007726997.1:81242-167656 GCF_000696425.1 Galeopterus variegatus | reverse complement strand
GCCGCGCTTCCCAAGCGGCGCACTGTAGCAGTGCGCCACCGGGCCGGCCCTACCGGTCATCTTTAAAAAAAAAAAATAAATAATAATAATAATAATAATAAGTTTTCATGTTATGAATCCAAGAAAAAGCAGACAGCTTCAGGCCCCAACATCTGAGTCTTATTTCTGCTTTAACTTCATTTTTTTTCTGTTCATTTTGTTTTTCTGTTGTTATCATCTGTTAAGATTGTTCTCTTTTTTTCATTGTGATAAAAAGGTATTATTTTCTGTGAGTGCACAGAATTTGGAAGGCCACTTAAAGGGGTGTGTAGGCAGAGCAGGTAAATGTATGGCTCATTCGAACTATACAAGTTTCCTAGAATGTTTTTTCCACCATTTCCCACTTTTAATACCCTAAATTCTTTTTTTTTTTTTTTTTTTTGTCTTTTTCGTGACCAGTAAGGGGATCGCAACCCTTGGTGTGGTGTCGCCCACACCCCGCTCAGCCAGTGAGCCCACCGGCCATTCCTATATAGGATCCGAACCTGCGGCGGGAGCGTTGCTGCGCTCCCAGTGCTGCACTCTCCCGAGTGCACCACGGGGCTGGCCCTAATACCCTAAATTCTACAAGTCAAAAATAATGATCTTCAACAAATGCTACTGCTGTAACAGGATATTCACATGCAAAAGAGTGAAGTTGGTTCCCTACCTCACATAATCAACAACAATTAATCCGAAAAGGCTTATAGACCTAAATGTAAGCAGTAAAACTATATAACTCTTCAAAGAAAACATACATGTAAATCTTTGTGACCTGGGGTTAAACAATGGTTTTTGATATGACACAGAAAGCACAAGCAAAATAATAGAAATTGAACTTCACAAAAATTAAAATCTCATGTGCTAGTAGTTAAAAAAGTGAAAAGACTGTCAAAAAAAGTGAAAAGACAATCCACAGAATGGGAGAAAATATTTGCAAATTTTGTATCCAGAATATATAAAGAACTCCTACAATTCAATAATAAAAAGACAAATAACTCAATTTTTAAATGAGCAAAGAGTTTGAATAGACATTTCTTCAGGAATATATACAAACAGCCAATAAGCACATGAAAGATGGTCAACATCATTAGTCATTAGGAAAATACACATATAAATCACAATTGGATACCACTTTACACCCACTAGAATGGCTGTAATCAAAAGACCCAGCAATTCCACTCCTAGATAGATATTTAAGAAAATTGAATATAAGTTCACACAAAAATTGCACACAAATGTTCATAGCAGCATTATTCATTATAGCCAAAAGTGGAAATAACCCAAATGTCTGTCAACTGACATTGGATAAACAAAATGTGGTATATTCATATGTTGGAGTATTATTCAGCCACAAAAAAGAATGAAATACTGATATATATATGTTTCAACATGTATGCACCTTGAAACCAGACACAGAAGATCATATATGATTCAATTTATATGAAATATATTTAATAGGCAAATCTGTAGAGACAGAAATTAGATTAGTGGTTGCCTGGGGATAGAGGGGAGGCATGGGTGAAAAGTGGCTACAAAGTGTTATGGGATTTTGTGAGTTTGTGTGATGATAATGTTCTGGAATTAGACAGTGATGATGGTTGCATAACCTTGTGAGTATAATAAAAACCACTGAGTTGTATACTTTTAATAGGTAAATTTTGTATGTGAGTTATATGTCAAAAGATATTTTAAAAAATAATTCTTGTAAGTTAGGGTCTTTGGTTTCAGTTTTCTGGGGTTTTTTCCTGTTTAAAAAAATATGGGGAGCAGGGAACATTATAGTATTATGTAAGGGTGACTCAGGTGTCTGACTCTTTCCAGTGGACACCTAGATAGAAGCAGAGTCTCAGAGTTTCACTAGGCCTGATAAGAAGACACAGCAAGCGAGCACGAGGGCAGGCACACTTAAAAGGGATGGTACCCTGTGGAGCCTGGGTATCCAGAAGGAAACCCAAAGGTGCTAACATCTGAGGAAGGTGGGAGGGAACATTCCTCAGGAAGAAAGATGTAGAATATTAACTTCATCTGCTAAATAACTTTCCTAGCTTCATTTGGGATTATGTCTTCTGTTGTGTCCTCAAGCTTCAATGAAACAAAGCAACTTGTTAGGTTGAGTTAAGCTCAAACATTTATTGAACACATACATATTTGAGACACACCGTATTAGACACTGGATTGTAAAGGTGTATAACTCATTCTGCCTTCATGACACAGTCTTATGTCTTACTGATAATAAAAACAGAAAAAAGGTGACACAAGGTGAAATAAGATAAAAATAGAAATAACAAGGCTAGTTTTTTTTTTTTTTTTTTTTGTCTTTTTGTCTTTTTCCGTGTCCGGCAACGGATCGCAACCCTCAGTGTCGCCCCCGCACCGGACCGGGGACCAGCAACGGGATCGCAACCCTCGGCGCTAACTCAGCGCTGCTCCTGTGCCTCGCTCAGCCAGTGAGCGGGAACCGGTCTGCATGTGGGATCCGAACCCTCGGGCGGGAGCGCCACCGCGCTTCCCAAGCAGCGCACTATCCAGTGCGCCACCGGGCCGACCCTAACAAGGCTAGTTTTAATGTCAGGTGGCTAAGCTACAAGTAAGGACAGCATCTGGTATATGGTACATGTAAGGTAGACTGTAGGTTTTAAGAAATCTCAGTCGACTTATGTTACATTGGGTAAGGTATTTGAACTTTTATCAATGCAGAACGTAGAAAAAGGTGCAGGGACTCTTCTGGTTTGCAGCAGGTCACAAAGGAGGAACATTTTCTGTATAACCTTGATTAGAGAATGGTAGGGGAGGCTGCTTCAGTCAGTTAGATGGATAAAGATTTATTAATACCAGTATTTCTGTTAAACATTATTCTGGGTAATAAGGGAAGTCCTTTTTCCTTAGAAGAAATAATGGCAGTTTCAGATAAGTAACCAACTGGAAAGCCTGCTTCATTTTGCTTTGGAGTATGAGAGTAGAAGTGGAAATGGACAGCCTTGATATCTGTGTGTGGCCCTCACTGTATCAGGAACAGGCAGTCACATGGATTGGCCAGGAATGTAGCCATGTAAATAGTCCAGGGAGAGTGTTCTTTCAAGTAACCACACTGAAAGAAGAGTTAGGTGATAAGTAAAAGAAATATAACATTCTGGCATCCTAATGAGTCCATAGCATAGGTCTCAGGACACTTAAATAGGAGCTTGACAGGGAAATAAAGGCTTATCCTTAATAAGAGAGCTTCAATAACTTTTTTATCTTTTTTACTTCTGTAGCAGACATCAACTTGGATATGTCAAAGCCTTTGAAAGCAAACCTGAGTTTTACCAAACTGGATCAGATAAACCATTTTTTAAAGAAGATAAAAAATGCACACAACTTTGCACATAGCAAAGAGACTTCAGCTCTTTCAGACACCGTGCTGAATAAGGATGAGCTTCCAGTCTCCAAATGTTACCGCAGAAAGTTGTCTAAACCTAAAGTTCATGGTGACGGAGTACAAAAGATTCCACTTCAAGAAAACGTGTGGAGAGCTGTTTCCTGCTTTCAAAAAATTTCTGTCCATACTACTCAGATTGTGATCTCCATGGAAACTGTCCCCCATCCTAGTAAACCATGCGTGTTAGCCTCTCTGTCAAACCTCAGTGGAAGCCTTAGTGTCAAAGCATCACAAAAAGTACCTGGTAAGTCACAGAAAAGGGGAGGGGAAGAGAGAAAAAGCAATATGACTTGTTAACATCTGAAAGTACATCATTTTGAAGATTTATATTGTGTGGAAGTTAAAAATTTTAAAGGTCATTAGAGATGGAGACATTTCTGGTTTGTGACCTTATTTTAGAAATAATTTTAAAACAAAGCATTGAGCCTGGGTATTTTAACGCCCTAGGCTAAACTGTTCTATTCACCTCTTGGGCCATGTTCCTACAGATGTCTTTAAAACTGTTAATTCCTAAATTTCTTTTTACGTGAAGTAGCTGTGGTGGAACAGAGTACCAATTTTTGTGAACCATGAGAATAGCAGTTCTCAAAGTGTGATCTCGGGACCAGCAGCATCAGCATCAGCTGGGAACTTGTTAGAAATGCAGATTCTCAGGCCCCACCCCTTACCTACTGGATCAGAAACTGTGGACATGGAGCCCAGCATGCCGTGCTTCAATAAGCCCTACAAGTGATTCTGATGCGCTGCATTAAGTCACTGGTAAAAATTTATTTTAAAAAGAAACATTGCTGTGGTGGCAGATACGCTACCCGAAGTGTTCATAGAAGCCAAGGTTCAACTTCGCAAGAATGCCTTTGACGCATTTTATCAGGCAGCAGTACCTCACAAGGGAAGGCTGTGCTTCTGTGCCTAGCCTAGCAAAGAGAGGCAGGGACCCTGCAAACTAAATGTCACTGATGGGTGGAGAGGTGAGAGATTAACTGGCAGTGACATCTACATTTTCCTCTTCTGTTACCATGACTAAGTTGTTATGTGCTTTTTCACACTGAATCAAAAAGGGTGGGCAGAAGGAATGCGAGGAGGAGAAGAGAAAAGGCAAGATACAAGTGGGAAATAACAGTTTTCAGTCACAGAAACTGCTACTGCAAAAGTTTAGGGCACAATGCCAGAAATTTTTCTCTGAAAGGAAAAGTAGCAAAAGGGAACCATCTTTTTTTCCACTTTAATTTGAAGGAAAAAAATGGGTCTCCAGGATAGTGCAGGGGATAAAGTAAATCCTTAAACTATATGCAATGTAGTTGCTTACCAAAAAGTAGTTAAGTGGCAGCTGGAGACTGACTGTAACTTAGTTCCACATAGCCAGTTTGGACATAGTAGTTTAAGAGATAAAAAGTTTTATAGTTGAGAAGTATGAATTTTAGGCCAAAACATGGATGATTTATTTCTTTCTCACCAGAAATATTTGTGACCAAGCCAGCTAAAAGCTTTGTATTTTTTTTTTACTTTCTTAAAAGTTAGAAATGAAAAATGTAAGGTTCCTGGGACATGAAAGGCTACGAAACACTGGAGGCTACAGTGTCTGATTTATCCACAAATAAACTCATCTTGTTCCCATGCCTTTCTAGTTGTACCTGAATCATAGCAGGGAAAGGTTAGGACTCAAACAGAGTAGAAGAATTTAAACATGCTTTTGATTCTCTACTTATGTGTTATCCACTTTTAATGGTGTGTCTATCCTTGGTAAACGTCTCTAACTGTAATTAAAATCCTTCTCTCACTAAGCTACAGAATAGACTCATTCTGTTTTTGCAATTTGTTTTTCCCCCTTTATAGAAGAAAAACCATGTACCCTTTCTCCTTTCACAAATATGTTCTTAAATCTAGTGAAACACAGAAATAGAACTGTAGCTTTAACTAAGATATACTTTATGTAACTCTAATGTGTAGTCTCCAGCAAAGTTCTTATAAGTACCACGCACTAACCCATTGTGCCACTACAGCTACAAAGTTCTAAAATAGTTACTTGTGTCAAATCAAATAAAAATTGAAGTTAGCCATTTAATAGGAACAGTTTTATTAATACCAAAATATATTTTTCTACATTTCTGCTTTACATAACAGCATGTTCAAACAGTTTAAGAAGATAAGAAAGTCAGCAAAATAATTAGAAATTAAAATTAAGAAAATAGGATTGTCTTAAGTTCTAGTTATTGCTAAATGCTGAATTCTAGGAAAATTGTAATTGATTACTACATATTTTTCAAAAAAATAATTTTAACTATTTTTTTAAATAATATATAATTTAAGCTTTGAAAATTAATTTCATTGCATAGTTGACTATCTTAAAAATTCATGCTTTGTAATTTAGATGAAATATATACCAATATATATTCAAGGTATAGTTTAGATAAGTGATAGAAAGTATCCACCCCCCAACAGAAAAAGTACACACACAGAGAAAACCTACCAGTAGTCATATAACTTTTTGTATTTTTCAAGTGACGTTCTACATTCAAGCAAAATTTTTTATAGTGTACCTTTGAGCCGAACAGGGTTAATGTCAGATTTTTATACTTCGAATCTAACACAGAGATACTTAACTGTGTCTTTGATTTCACAGTTTGTATAGCTATTGTGACCATCTGCAACAGCTGCACTTTTCAAATTATTTGCTGAACCAAATTGAGCACAGTGACAAAAGTAGCCATCTCAGATGTACTGTTAAAAAGAGAAAGAGGAGCATTGCCTTGTACAGTATAGCCATCTGCTGTACAGATGTCACTGTATAGAATGACTTAAGATAAAATAATTGTAGAAAATTTTCATTTAAACCTCAACAATTTGCACTTGTTTATGTGAATCTGCATAACTCCCCAATGAGACAACACACTTGGGGTTTCTTTGGTTCTCACTCACTTTCTCTTTGATCCTTTTTGATGTGCTGACTTTAATAAACACAGTCAAAAACACTGTGCAAAAACATCATGGAAAAAACTACAAAGGAACAATTATAGCAGCAGAAACTACTCTAATCCCTAACTTACGCAAGCTATTTTTAGTGAAATATTTTTTTTAACACTCTTTATGTGACAACGTTATATAAACAGAGTAAAATGGTCCTTTCCAGATGAGTTTTAATTTAGGGGCTGAAATAGATTTGTAATGCTAGAAGAATCTTATGTGCTAAGTAATATTTAGAGAAACACCATTGGGAATGTGTTGTAGGCATGTTTCCTCATTTGTCAAAGGTACGAAAAATATTTGAGTTCGCCTAATTATATTTTTTATCCTCTAAATTGTCAGAAGCTTATGGGAAGTATATGGGGAAAAAGAATAATAAGAGTGAAAGGGGAAAGTTAATTTTCTTCCTAAAACATTGTCAATATGTTTAAATAATCTGAAATGATTTTATACTTATTTACTCATTTTTAAAACTAAATATTTACAAATTATTCAATGAAGTGGTTAAAGAAATTTCTGTTTTCATCATTCAGAACAAAATAAAATGGTTAAGTATTTTCTACTTTACAGCAAAATCCCCTTTTCTTCTTAGCCTCCTGTACTATTCCATGACCCTAAACTATGAGAGTTTCAAGGCACTTGATTTTTTTTTTTTTTAAAGATGACCGGTAAGGGGATCTTAACCCTTGACTTGGTGTTGTCAGCACCACGCTCAGCCAGTGAGCGAACCGGCCATCCCTATATGGGATCCGAACCCGGGGCCTCGGTGTTATCAGCACCACACTCTCCCGAGTGAGCCACGGGCTGGCCCTTGATTTTTTTTTTTAATGCCACCCTGCAGATGCTAGCGTAGCGGTGACTTATAAAAACCTAACTCATATTTCTGTTAGAATGCTTATGTTCTCCCATGCGTCTTTGGTAAAATGGCCCTAAAGTTCTGATTTTAGTTGATGTAATGCTTGTATTTTTTAAGTTGGTATATAATATTGCAGAAAATTCTATGATTGTATTATCAATAACAAAATGGTTCTCATTTAGAAATTATATCTTATATTCTGAGATTTTTTTTTTGCTATCCATCCCATTCTGTAGTTTGTTCTTTTAAAAAAGAACCCCTTCCCCCCACATACACACACAACACAATCTTTTTTGCCATTTGAAGTATGTCATTTTGGAGAAACCATAAGTATGTAGCTATAAATTCTGCACTGGCAGTGTAGTACTTTCCACAGGCAGGGAAGGGAGTGAGCTGCAGACTAGCTCCCCTTGTCAGAGTAAATTATGGCTCTATTAGGGCGGCAGTCCTTAGATTTCAGCAAATAAGAGTACACAGTTCAGAGCTGTGAAATAGCTGTACTTCATGCTGCCTTGCTCTTTCTTGGGGTACTTAGATTGGCAACCTACATGTAGATAAGAAAAAGGGAAGTAGGATATGAACAAGTTACATGGGTTGGAGGAAGAGCCTGAGTGAGGCCATCTTGGCTGGCATTTTAGTCAGAGTTGGGAAAAAGTTGGAAGGATACCCTGACAAGGAACTTAGGGGACTTTTCACGCAGGCAGAAAGCAGTGAATTGAACTCCTTCTAGTTAAAGAACTGTGATTTAAGTAACTTTCACTACCCAGCCTCTGTCATCCAGATGTACTTATCGTTGTGTATAACAAAAGTAGAGAGAAAGCATAGCGACATTATTTTTCACATATGCAAAATGCCCCTTCTCATGTTCACTGAATTCAGAACCAGTAAAATGTAAATAACCTAAAGTTCCTTTTCGTGTATTGAAAAGTGAAACTGGGTCATTAATTGATACAAAGCGTAGCTCCAGCTTTTCATTCCATAGTTAACTGGATCTCCTGAGGAAAATCTCTTAAGGCGTTGTCATAGCCTTTGGATGTTGCAGAGATGCAAGTTAGCCTAAAGGGAAATAAAACATTAAATTAGATATGACTACCTAAAATAATATGTTGCAATAACAAGCCATTTACAATACCCCAAAGACTTCTGTTACTTTTAGAAAGAAATAGCATCTCTTTCCAGTGCCTGAACAATAGGAAATGAATTCTTTGACAGTAAAAGCCAGAAGACGAACTTAACTTTTAAGCAGCCACTGAGGATTGAAGTGGAAGTACAGCTTGGAGACAGTTATACAAATCACTAACAAACTTAATGAATATTGGGTGTGGGCATCAGAGTCCTGTCATTTTTGACACTATGTCCCAAGTAGCTTAAACCCAACACTCAAGGAAAGGTGGAGACCTCATTGGGTCTGTAACATCTGGGATTTTATTTGTCAGTTTGGCATACCCTGCAAGCGCAAAAGAAAGAGTAAAAGGGGATTATCTTGACAATGAAATGAGTTACTGAATCTTGTGATAATGAAAAGCAGAAGAATTCTAATGCTTTTCTATAGTCCCTGAGGTAGAGGTGCGTTTATAGTTTTGCAGAAGTAAAATGTAGGCAGGCAGAGCAGATGGCCCACAGTCTGTGAAACATGACACCCCCTCATCCCAGGACTGAATACCACTATTAATCCTGGTCAGATTCCCTCCTATTACTTATAACAAGGTTCAAAGTTGCTACTGATGAACTTGCGTGTATTTCTTGTTTTTACCCTTAAATTACCTGTAGATTATTGATTTTTTTCAGTGGTGATATTTTTCTGTACATTCTGGTGAACCATTGAGACATGCAAAAAAATAAAAAAACAGGAAGTTCTAAAACTTGGATGGGAAATATCTAGAACAAGTAAAATTTTTATAAGTTTTTTCAAAATAAGTCCCATATTATTTCTCTAATATGGTGGGAAATAAAAACCATCAATATATGAGATACTGTAAGTCTCCTGTCCTCTTCTTCTTAGAAGTCATATGCATCGGAGAAGAAATCTCAATGTACAAATTTTATTTTCCTTGCTGTAATTGTAATGTGATTAGATAGACATTTGGACAATAATCAATATTAGTACCTTAGAAAATATCTTTTTCACACCTTTAAAAAAGGAGATAAAAAATTGTGAGTATTTGACATTGAAAAAAAACACTAGTAGATAACAGTATATGCTGTTCAGTCATGTTTATATAGTTACTTAACCTTTTGTTTAATCAAATTATGTTAATGCAGTATTCTACCTATTTTATTTGGGGATATATATACATTGTTCTGTGGTAAAGGGCTTATGCATATCTTAAAGTGTCTATTATGTGATTATTGTTCTTAATGTACATTTTTTGTTTTAGTGTTGTGTGGTTACTATAGCTGTTTTGGATTCCAACGGGAAGCCTTTAAAGTGCATAGGATAGTAACTTCAGAGATATAGAAGATAACCACTGGGTTGAATTTCTGATGTATTAATTTTAATGCTGAATAAAAAATAAAATTAATAATCAGCAAGCTTAGGGTATCAGAGCAATCTCATGTCTCTGTTGTGGTGAACATGATGTACCTGCCCAGCCTTTCGTACAGGGAGATGAGCTCATTTCAGGGAGATAACCATCTCTGACTCCTTTTTCTGATTCATCACTGACCTGAACTCCATTTGAACCTTGTTAGACAAAAAACAAGCAGAATTCCTGGCCCAAACTATAAAATATAATTAAGCCCTTTTGAAATGATGTGTAAAAGAACATTGCTGTACCCCCACTTATAACGACTACCACCACCACAACCAATAAAGTTAAATCAAGCACTGTCTGTAATGGATTAAAATAATAAATGTTCCTGGATTTCAGTGTTTGAAGTACTAGAAGAAAACAGGCTCCCAACAGCCCGGGTAGCTGAATGCAGGGGAGACATTTATTAATGACGAGTTCAAGGATTTGGCCTGTTTAATATCATTACTTTCTGTTTACCGTGTGTTACACATCTCTTGTATTTTTACACAGACTGCATGTGTCCACATGCAGTAATGAAAAGCTTTATTTTTTCCAACAAAAGAATTGTTAATTGTGTAAATATGGTTCTCTTGGGTAGTATGAAATCTTCATAAGACTTTGCTCCCTTCTAATGAGAAATCCAGGGCAGTCATTATAGTCTTCCATATAAATCCACCTTCAAATCTTGTCTCTAGCTAAATTAGTCTGTTTCTTGCTTTTGGTTTTAGTCACCAAATCCCAAACTTAATCTTGAGTCTTTGCTAGAAAACTGCTGGCCTCAGGGTATAGGTTTTTGAATTGTATCCCATTACATTGGACCTTGTATGTCCTACGTACCATACGAAGAAAAAAAATCAATGCTTTTTATTTCTTCTCCTAGTTTTAACAAAGGTATGCTGGAGAACGATTTCTCTAAATTTAGTTACATTTAGGAGAAAAACAACAGCTGATATAAATTTCACACATACACATATTAAAACAGTGTGTTCCTTGGAAAGAAAAAAGGGCCTTTGGGACAACAAAAATGCTATCAATTAACATGAAGATATCTCACTGTGCAAAATGTTATTGGAGGAGAAATTTTCCAGCCCTAGTAATTAAATACTAGAGCTGTTTTTCTTACTAGCCTCATCTTTGCATCCTGATGATAGTACCTATGAAGGTACTTCAAAAAGTTGGTGGAAAAATAGAATTAAAAGATAATGCAAATCTTTTCATGAACTTTTTGAAGTACCTTCATATTAGCTTAGTAGTAGGTGAAACAAGTATTGCTGTAGCCCCAGCCCTGGGACTATAGAAAATCAGGTTAGGAGTAAATCTCTATTCCCTTACTCTGCTGAATTTGTAACAGCATTTAGTTTTGCCTGTGGTCACAGCCATTTACACTCTTGTCCACATAATTCAATAAGCTGTTTGCTAGGAAAGTTTCTGGCAAAGCAACCCTGTCAGTGATGAGTGACTGAAGACATATCTTAGATGTTCTTTTATTCACCTGGACCTGTTGGCTATGTTGGCTTAATATACTGAGGCCATATAAGAGAGCTGGGGACAGGAAAAGCCTTTATTTACAACCCTGTTACCAGTTGGAAAAATGAAATTACTAAGAACTAATAGCGGTAGTTTTTATAAAGCAACACAGTGCTGGAAGGAAGCAGGCAAAATCTGCATTCCAGCCGTGCTACTTACTGGCCGTTGATTGTGGTAAAAGTTACTCCACAGCTCATCTCCCAAATTAAGGCAAAAACATTTAATTCACTGGGCAGTTGAGAGGATTTAGTGACAGTATATGCACAGTACAGTGCACATTGCTTGGCACAAATTCAGTGCTCAGTACGTATTAGTTTTTTTCTATCTTCCTCCCTGCCCACTTTCAACTCAGTCATACCACGTGAGTGCTGAATTCATTGGTCACTAAGTTTTAGAGCTGAAAACTATTTTAAATGTCATACTTTTCTTTATTTAGAATCCTTTTTATCCTTTTCTCCCATGGACCTCCATGGTCCAAACACACTGCATTTATGATTAGATAGCTAACTGTATGAACCGGATACATTGTAACCCAATATAATAGTTTTGGGTTACACCTCCACAACCCTTTCTGAGACAAATTTATGATTTCTTTTAGGCTCTTTGAAATACTAAAAATACCTTATGGACCACCATTACTGTGTGGGATACCCTGAGTGTCATAGAACCCTGGGTTGAAGCCCACTGAGCTAGTCTTAACTTCCTCATTGAGTAAAGAGAAGAGATGTGAAATGACTTGCCCAGGGGTACTCTGAGGTAGAGTGGAGACTATAATACATGTCTCCTGGCTTCTGGTCTTTCTGTTATAACAACCTTTAAAAACCTGGATTATGTAGATCAAGACCAGTTTCTAAGCTGTTGCAATAAATTACTTAGCAAGTCATTTTTTTTTCAACATTGTTTAAGTTTATACCAATTCTTCCATCATGTGACTTACTCAAAAAAAAAAAAATTGATTTAGCAATAGCTACTGTATTCATCTCAGAAACTTTTCCAATATGTATTTACTGTTCTTCCCTCTGTAAAAAGGTTGTCATACACTTCCTAATATGCACAGTCATATCTTCCAGTCTGCTTATTTTTTAAACACATAGCCACATGATCCAATCAAGTTTTATTGTTCTGATAAACGGACACAACTGTAAAAACAGTGAAGCATGGTGGCAAATTTGAGGGGAAGAGACAAAGCATAAACTCTATCACCCTTTGGTATTTCTAGTTTTAGTTTTTCCAGGATCCTAGAGTTTTAAAACATTTCATAAAAATACCTTTCCCAGACAATGGCCATGTATAAGTAGCCAACTCAGTAGACATTTTTGTTTTTCATAAGCAATTCATTCTTTACATGAAAGAAGAAATTCCTCTTCTGGCTACTTATTAGTTTTCCACTTTATGTCCATAAGAAGAGGTTTGGATTAGACTAGGGGTCCTAGCTTTTACTCACCAGTGAGGACAGGGCAAGAGTCTTCCTATGAGAAATTATCAGGTGCTTTGAGAAGGGATACATGTTGGTAGGTGGGACACCCTTTTGGGCTCTCATTTTGATAACTAGACTTTTTTTTCTTTTTTTTTTAATTCAAAATATTTTAACATTTACTTTTACATATCTATGGGGTACACTATGTTGTTTCAATACATGCATGTCCTAAACAATGATTCACTTAGGGTAGATAGCATAGTTTTGTACCCATTAGTCCACCACTTTAGATATTTTAGTTAATTTGTTGGAGAGCACTGGCATCCCTTACAGCTTAAACATCAGTGTCCACGTAGTTCTCTGTAGTGTCGTTATGTTTTGTTCTATATGTCAATCTTATCCTCTATTTTAGCTTTTTATATAACTAGAAGTAATATATTTAGGCTTATTACAAAATTAAATATAATTAAATAGGATCTGATCAACTTACATATTCTGGGGGGAGGAACAAGTTTTCATGGTTAGAATACCCAAATGCTGTTTTTATGTGCTTCAATATAATTAGCTGAAGGAACTAGAAATGAGAGATTTTACTTTTTGAGGACTTGGTTATGTTTTTATGAACCATACTTACAAATTTTTTTTTCCTCCAAACCTTTTGAGGTATCCCAATGCTTTATGCCATTATGCAAATTAGCTTCTGGATGTACCTAACTAACACATGCTTCCTGATTTTCTAGTAGCCTTAGATTACTTCCAGCTGGATGAAAAAAGTACCTGGAGATACTTTGCTAGCACATGTCATCAATGAGTACTCTTTCTAGTGATACACAGAAACTTGGTTTAGATTGCTTTTTGCTCAGTCAGCATGTAGAAAGAAGGAACCTTACTAAAGGTTTAGTAGATACTGATGATGTAGGGCTGGCAGCACTTTGTAAACATTCTCCAAAACAAGTGGTTTGCATTTATTAGTCTTCTGAAGGAGTATTTTAAAGGTCATAAAACTGTTCCTTGAACTAAATTTGTATACTCAATGAAAAGTATGTCAGTTTACAAACAAAGCAAGACTAGTTCTGTCATACCAGTTGTTTCTGCAATTACTTCTCAATGTTGCTACACATCATTTAGTTTAATTATCTGCTATTAGTTTGCTAAAACTGAAAACTAAAAAGATAAACAGAGATTTTTGAAGGGCTCAATGGAAAAATCCAGCAGAAAAGCATTCTGTTAAATCAAAGGAGGTAGAGGGAAGAGGTTCTATATACGATCAAAAGGACCTGATCATAGAGTTGCTAAATGCTACATGAGATCCTGGGTTGGATCCTGGAACAGAATAGGACATTAGAGAAGAAACTAATGAGATTCAAAGAAAGTCTATAAATTATTAGTATTGTATCACTGTTAATTTACTGGTTTTTGTGAATAGTTCTCTGGTTTTATGTAAATTGTTAACATTAAGGGAAGCTGGGTGAAAGATATTAGAATAACTTTACTGAAAGCCCAAAATTATTTCAGAATTTAAAGTTTTAAAAAATGACCTGATGGGCTGGCCTGTTAGCTCAGTTGGTTAGATGTTACAGTGTGGTGCTGATAATACCAAGGTCAAGGGTTCAATCCCTGAATGACCAGCCACCAGAAAAAGATCAGTAACTGGGTAAGTAACTTTAATAATATTCATGCTTTCAGAATTTAAAGTGATAATTTTAAATCCTAAGCTTTTGCAGCATATTTCTTTAATTTTTTGTCTTCACTCTTATTTTTGGAAATTTAGGGGAAAAAATTAAAAGTACAAAAAATATAAAGTATAACACATAAAACACCTGTGTACTCACCAGCTAGAACAAAGATAAACATTTTATCAATATTTGCTGTAAGCACACATGCACACAGAATTTTACAAAATTATCCAGCCTTCTCCAGTGTTTCATAGCTAAGATAGCTCTTTATAATTTTTACTTTTAGGCATATTGTACAACAGTGAGTGCATTATTTCACAAGGAAGAGTAACACATGCTTAAACTCACCTTCTGTTGCCATTTATACCACATTTTGAGTGAATAAATATCCAGTTTACATGAACTCTGAGTATTCTCTGTGGCCCTGGGCTTATGTGTGGTGTGATGTATGAAATAAGATTAATTTTATCCTTAGGAAGGTATTTAGTATGTTTATTGTGGGGGGGGGATGGAAGGGATGATGTCCCCTAGGCTAGCTTCTCAGAGTAAAAGAAAGAGGAACGGAGGATTAATAACCCCATTATGAGTCCCAGGGATTATTTTCATATTTTGTGGTAAAAATGTAAAGTTTGATTTACCATCTGTCAATGACCCTTTGTGAAATTCATCACCACTCTTTATTATTAAGAGATCACCACAATCTCTTAATACTGGTTACTTACACCAAGACTAAAACCACTTGGACTGTTTTTATGTTATTATATTGTAACTTTTTAAAAATGTATCAGGAAATGTTCATAAGAATTAAAAGCTGATTGGGGGTGAACATTTCTGTGGTGCCACAGATAACTGAGTCCCCTCCTGAGGAGCAGAGTCACAGCAAGTTGGTGTACATAGTAAGTGTGGTGGGCAGGGAAGGTACATGGGGATGAGTTGAATTGTTGTGTAAGTCTCAAAAGTGAGCCACGCCTAATTTTCTTGTAGGTGTATGACAGAAGGAATCAGGCAGGGCACATTCAAATCTATAGGTCATATATTTTCTTAACACCTTTAGGTAATGCCTGTTTCTTTGTTCTCGCTGTCAACAGTAGCATCTTCGTCAATTCTCATTGTTTTCCGTGTGTTTAAACAACATCATCCATGTGTTTGGTCAGTGCTGGTAAGCCTGAGATATAGGCAGGTACAGACTGTAAAAGAATTAGAAAAATTAGTAGAGTGAGGGGTAAGTTATTGGGAAAAAGAATGAAAGAGGACAGAAAGAAAAAATGAACAGTGACTTACACATAGCCACTCAATGAAATAATTAGAGTGAAAGAATTGATTCACATCAATTGAATAAAATTTAAGCACATAAAATGAATAAAAAGAAAGCAAAATATAATAGGGTTTGTGTGGTAGCAGGGAAGTATTCATGTTCTTCAACAGTTCATATGCTTAACAAAGTCAATATTATAAATGTTGTTGGTTGTCTTTTTTTTCCCACCTAGTACTTACTGAGATCTCAGAACTTGAGCCTAACAAATTGCCAAGGAAGAATCTGATGTGAAGGAAAATTGCGAATTATTTATCTTTGTATACCCAATATACAGTAGATAACTGGTTAATGTTGGGTGAATAATGAATACATGCATGCATAAATATCAAATTGAAGGTGATCCATGATACCCAATTTCCTCACAGACATTTAATAGCATGGGAGTAGCACTTGTTTAAGAAATTAGGCCTCATTATCATAAGAACAGAAATTATCATTAAAGCCATGAGAGTAGAGAAGCTCACTGAAATAGGAGATCAGATAGAGAATAGAAGATTGAGGATTACCCTATGAAATCCCATTGGTTTGAAGATGTGAATCACTTGGGACACTTTGGGTTGCAAGTGGCAGAAAATCCAACCTAAGCTGGTTTAAGCAGTGTCACATTGGTGAAAATTTCCAAACCAGTGCTGTTCTTAGGCATGGCAAATCCATTAGGTTTCTTCCTTCTGTATTATACTGCTTCAGCCTCAGGCTCCACCTGGTAACTGCCAGCAGCTCTGGGGCCTTCATTATCTTAACAAAGAATTATTATACCTCAGAGTTTTCACTGGATCTCATGCTCATTCCTGAACCAAATCAAACTCCAGAGAATATCAAACATGAAAATCCATAAAGTTTGGCAAGTTCCCAGTCCTGCTATGACTACTTCCTGGAAAATCAGGTACTGGATCCTGCTGTCACTGGAATATAGCTATAGCTGGGTCAGTACCTGCCTCAATTGCAAGGTCTCAGTATCTCAGGCACATTTTACCTCGTCCAGGCCTCCTCAGTGCTCACCTGAGTCTGACCCACTTTCTTTCTTCTTGTTCCAGGATTCCACATGTTTTCCTGACCAATGGCTTCCTAATTTTGTCCCATTTTCCTGAGGTTTCAGTCCCTACCTTTATCTCTGTTCTCTTGAGAATTCTAGCTATCCCATTTTCTCTGCCCAAGCAAAAAAGAATAGGATTTATATGACAATAGGGAAGTGTTCATGTGTTTAACAGTGCATACAGTGACACAAAAGCTGTCAACATTTCTATATTTGTTTTTGTAATAATTCAAGTCTAGAATTCTTTTTCATTCTCTCCTTAGCCCAGTTAATAGATACTTATAATTGTGTAACTTTCAGAGGTTAAGAAGAGCCTCCCATCAACCCTGCTCAAGTTCTTTGAGAATAGTCACTTTCTGAATAATATATGTAAGGTATGATGATACAGGTTTTTTCATTCTAAGGCTAATTTTTTAAAGACACAACCTCAGAAAGTAATTTAGACAGTACAAAATCAGTATTATGAAGTAGTTCCTGCATAGTTGAAATATCTAGTAAGATCTTAAATCTGTATGTACTGTGTTATCTCTACAAGGATAAGATTTTATCATATGCTTACAAATTTTCTTGTATAAATGAAGCTGCAGTAAAGTGAGAAAGGCAGTCTTATTTATCTGTATGTTCCAGACAAAATATTGTCAAGCCTGTTCTTACAGAGATTTCAGAAATAAGTATGAGCCCTTTCTGTTGATAGTCTTTTCTTTGATAATTACCTTTGCTTCTATAAAGTTGTCTTTTATGTCTGTCTTAGTTCTTTTGCTTTAATTTTGACTACTCCAAGTGATATTTTAGGGCATTTTGGAAACAAACACATCAAAAGGGGTACTCAGCAGGTTTCTCACAATCCTGGAAAAAGGTTACGAATAAGGAAAGGGAGGCTAGAAAGTGCCCTGTGGTGCTGGATTACAATCAGAGGTATCAGTATAAATTCATATTTTTTAACATATTTACTGATGGATACAGAAACAAATATAGATGTGTATATATACATGGGTAAGTATACATGTATATACTTCTTATCTCTTTCTGCTGAGAGTGCCTAGACATCCCAGTAGAAATGTGCATACTCTACCATTCAGATTTTGGTTTCTAGATACCATTCTTCAAAAAAAGAAACCTATGGGCCGGCCTGGTGGCGCACTGCTACAGTGCGCCGCTTGGGAAGCGCGGCGGCGCTCCCGCCAAGGGTTCGGATCCCACATACAGACCGGCCGCTCACTGGCTGAGTGAGGAGTGGGGGCAACACCGAGGGTTGCGATCCCGTTGCCGGTCCCGGTCCAGTACGGGCGCGACACTGAGGGTTGCGATCCGTTGCCGGTCACGAAAAAAGACAAAAAAAAAAAAAAAAAGAAAAGAAACCTAAACTCCTTGGAGAAATGGCCAATGCCAGAGATAGGATGGGGAAAATACAAGATGGGACTGAAATATCTTGTGTCCAGAAAGTAGAGAAGTTCTCAAAAAATGATGGGGGATATATTGAAGGGAGACAGGAGCCAACTTGAAGGAGCTCCCAATGGTCAAAGCTGGTTCAATTTTTGCAACAAAGTGAATAATGACAGTATTGGGTTATAACACATAAAATGAATATTCTTGAGTCCATACAAATAAAATGATTTAACTAGGAAATGGGATACAGGGGCCAGCTTTAAATAAGGGAAATAGGAAACCATCATTATCACACACCACAGTAATAATCACTACAAGTGAGAAACGTCGATGTATGCTAACATAGGTGGGTGAAAGTTTGATAAAAACAGAGGATATTTGCATAATCCCTAAGTATCTCCCCACAAGATATTTATTATTTACGTAGGGGAAAATGGTAACTTTACAGTGGCAAAATCTGTGAGACACCACTTTAGTCATGAGACCAGAGTTAATATTACCAGTAATAAAACATCAGTATTATGTACCCCTTATAATATGATGCACTAAGGACATCAGTGCTGTGATATTCTTGCCAAAAATGCATAACTAATCATGAGAAAACATCAGATAAACACAAATTGACAAACACTCTGTAGAATAATTGGCCTGGAATATTAAAAAGTATCAAGATCATGAAAGACAAAGAAAGGTATAAGATCTATCATAGATTAAAGAAGACTAAGGAGACTTAACTAAATTCATTGGGGATTCTTCTATGTTGGATCCTCTACCAGAAAAAGGAAATAGGTGGGAAAAATGGCAAAATTTAAATAAGACCTATAGATTACTTAATTGTATTATATCAACATGAATTTCCTGGTTTTATTATACATACTATAGTTATATAGCTGAGTAAAGTGTATATGGAAAGTTATTTTAAAATACGAATTTTTGTGTGTGTATGTGTTTTTTTTTCAAAGGAAGAGGATTTGGAGTAGATGGCTTCTAAGGTCTCTTTCATCCAGCCTTATTATTCTGTTACAGTGATACAGAAGGAAGAATGCCAAATGTTTAGGCACTTTTATTTCCTCTCTACCAATTAAGAAACATGTTGAGGCAGCTGAAAAGAGGATCAGATTCTAAACTGTCAATTCAGTTCAGTGGAACATGTCCTGAATAGCTACTGTTGTCCCCAGTACCACACTGGGTAACACGATCCTTGCCTACACGACAGTCAGTCTACTAGGGCTCCCTTTTAATCACTTAGATTACTAAGGTCAGGTCTCTGTTCCTTGACATTTTAAAATAATGTAGTTAAGAGAGAATGAAATAGAAATTGATAAGTCTTGGAAAATTATCCAAGGAAGGAAGAACCTTCAAAGAGGGCCCAGGATTTTTCTATCTGGGTGCCCGGAGAGATAATAATAACCATTAAATAAAATAAGCAGCCTAAGAGGGCTTTGGTATTAAACACTTTGTGTATGGGGAACCACTAGGACATTCATATGAAGATTACTGCCAGATAATTGAGTATGTCAGTGTAGGGTATGAAGATGCATGTATTTGAGAATAAAGGGTGAGGTAAACCTGACATTCCCTTATACTTTTATAATCTCATTTTGACAAATTTCTGGATGATGAATTGATATGCTTCATTTAACAGGTATTTAAACAGATATTTTGCTGAGAAATCTTAAATATTTCAGGAAATGAATGCAGTTAAGCCAGGAAGTTATGACTTAAGTTATAAACTTTTTTTAAAAAGATGGTTTTTGATTCTTGGGTATTTTGGGGGCTCATTTCTGTTTTTTTATTTTCTGTTTTATTTTTTATTTAGTTATTTCAAAGTAACTTTATAAATAAAACAAGTTTCAGTGGCACAATGTATTTGATGAAAAAATTTAAGAAACTGATTACCACCATGATAATTTTTTAACAGAAGCCTCAGCTCTAATGCTTTTGTGGGTATGATGCCTTCTCTGGAGGATTAGAGGTTGTGCATCTTATTTCTGCAGTAGAAACATACAACATATATGAAGTTTTCAAGTCTCCACAGAATTGAAAAGTCAATGTGGGTACTGTACTTTGAAACATGTGTATACTGTGGGCCTAAGGTGATTTTTAATCTTTCATCTTTTTTAAGGATCAAATATCATTAGAAAAATAAGCCATGGGCATTACAGACGTGGTCTGGTGAAATTTAATATTCACAATGACAATTTAGAATATGAGCTCCTTGGGAGAAAAGTTAACTCACCAGTCTAAGTTTGCATCTAAATATCTTAAAGTGTGTCGTTAGTTTTATGAAAAGGTTTTGATCTACACTCTTAGTTTAAGTTCAAAAGAAAACCTACATTTCAAAGTATATTCCTTTTCTGGGTGTATTTACTTTGAACTATATCATATAGTTTTTCTCATAAATCTAACCTGCCACTATCTGTTTTTAAAACTTTGTAAACTTCAAGTGGTTATGATGTGTGAAGTTTGGATTAAACTAAAATTTTTAGAAAACACATGTTATATATTTTGATTGTTTTGAATTTTAACATGGGCCAGTCAAAAACTTGAGTGTCTAGCAAAGTAATATACTGTACTATGTTACTGTAAGAAATCACAGAAAATTGCCCTTTCTGATCATGTTAACGATAGACAAATGAAGCAGCTGTTCTTATTCTTAATGTAGTTGTTTGAAAACTTGCACAATTTAATGAAAACGTCTCTATTCATAAAACTTAAAATGCTCACAGATGGAAAAAGTCATAATGTTTGGCAAATATTGCATTGTTAAGAATGTGAATGATGTTTACCTGCTTCATAACTAGTTCTATATAAATGGCATGAAACTGTGGTGGAAAGCCAACTGAAATAAAAGAGTCTAACAAAGGATGAATTAACAATCTTAAAAAATACAGACAGTTGTTTCCCAGACATCTTTTTGACAAGGAAGAATGATAATATATACCCCTTTCCATTTCTTCTTTTTCTTTTTTCCTCTCAGGCATAATTCTTGGGTCATCATTTCTACTCAGCATAAATGATTTTCTCCTTAAAACAAGTCTCAAAGAAAGAAGTCGGATTCTGATAGGACCATGTTGTGCTACTGCCAATCTGGAAGCTAAATGGTGTAAACACAGTGGCAATCCAGGCCCAGAACAATCCATACCAAAAATATCTGTCGATTTAAGAGGAGGTCTGCTACAGGTCTGTGGGGATTGGCCATATTTTTCCCATAAGTTTTTAACTAGCCTTTGTTCATTTTTCAAACTATTTCACTAAATTTTAAATCTCTGTGTGGTGAAAAAGGATATTGTCAGATTGCTATCTTATTGAATTTTTAATAACTATTGAGATATAATTTATATGCTATATAATTCACCTATTTAAAATGTACAATTCAATGTTTTTTAGTATATTCCCAAAGTTGTACAACCATTACCACAGTCAATTTTAGAACATTTTCACTAGCATGCCAAAAAAACCCTGTACCCATTAGCAGTCATTCCCCGTTACTCTCTAACCCCCCCTCTAGGCCTACATACCACTGATCTGCTTTATGTGTCTACAAAGTTGCCTATTCGGCTCATTTCATATAAGTGGAAACATATAATATATGGACCTTTATAATTGATTTCTTTCACATAGCATAATGTTTTTAAGGTTCATCCATGTTTCAGTAGGTGTCAGTATTTTATTCCTTTTTATGGCTGAATAATATTCCATTGTATGTATATACCACATTTTATGTATCCATTCATCAGTTGATGGACATTTGGGTTCTTTCCACTTTTGGCTATTATGAATAATGTTGCCATGAACATTTCTGTACATATGTCTGTGTGGACATATGTTTTCTCTTCTCTTGGTTATAAAACTGGGAGTGGAATTGGTGAATCAAACTTTTTTTAATGTGTAGACTTTTCTAATCACATAGTAGTCAGCCTGTCTCTAGCAGAGTGTCACTGGCAATATATAAAAATCATTTCCTAATAGTAGGTTTCTTAGATGTTGTGATGTCTGATTACTAACACTTGATATACGTCATATTACAACTTCTTATGCATTGTCATACAGCAAGTATGGAATGTGTGAGGGTATCCAACTTATTTCTTGATAATTTTTCATTTAGATAGATTTTAATCTAATGTTTGTGATTTGATGTCCTCCAAACTTGACACGAATCCAAAAAGTTTGAGGATTTACAGTGATAGAAAATTGAAATGACTAATTTGTCATTACTGGAAGCATATTAAACATGAATTTCTTGTTTTCGTCTAAAAGTTGGATTGCCCCAACTTTTCTTAATGACTCAGAGCAAGATTTGGGGAAATCCTAATAACTTATTGCTTTGTGTTGCTTTAGAGATTTTCAGCATCTGTCAGAAATCATCACATATTTAGCAATAAGCACATGGTTTTGTGTTGCTTTATCGAGAATATTAATTGTATTACCTTTTTTCCAAGGTAGCAAAGTAACTCCACATTAAAAACAGCAATAAGAGAAAAAATTAAGTATGTCATCTCTACATTATAGTTAATGACTGTCTTTTTGACATTTGAAGGCTGGCTCATGGCTTTTCACCTATTTCTATTTTTCAACTTGACTTTTCACCTATTTTTATTTTTCAGCATCTGATAAAAATAAGATGGATGAGAACAAAAGTAGACTTAGTGTTATATCTCTTACTTTCATTTCTGAAATGCCTTAATTCCAGAGAGAAGAACCTAAGCCTAGGGTTTAAAACTTACCCACAAGGTATAGGGATATTCTTTTCCACCTCTGTATATTCTTTTGTATTCTCTGTGTTATCTGGTTCTCTTAGAATTAATAGTTATATTGCCTTTATTTAATATATTCAGAGAAGCTTAACATTATTGAAATTTTTAAACTCTGACATTAATCATTAATTACCTACTGGTCATAAATCTGTCATAGACTAATATCATTTACATGCAGAAAAAGAAAACTTAATCTTCTCCTTAGAGGAAGCACCAAGTCCTTTTGTTCTAAAACTATTGTAGCTCCTGTACAGTTGATTCTCAGGGGCTGTGGAATCAATACTGTTTGTTGGCACATTCTCATTACACAAAGAAGTTGGGAGCCTTCTAAATTCAGGTTCATTGAGCAGGTTCCCTCTCTTTTTCTCTGAAGAGTAAAAGTACAAAGAAAAGAACCCTATAATCAGGATTGTTTATTTAATCTCATGACAAAATGTAGGAAGCTATTTCACAAGGTTATTATTATTGTGTTAACATTTTGGCCTAGAGGATCTTCATTATCTTCTCTTGGAGTGTAGTAGGTGTTCTTTTCCCTCTTAGCTAAATTAACTCAAACATTACACACAGCAACATAATTTCATCATCAACATACCATTTAAAATGTATTGTTATTCTTACAATATATGATATAATTGATTTTCTTGTTATGTATCTACTCAAGTAATAGAATTTCATCCTGTAGGTCAATTACTTCTTAGAAATTATAGTTTATTATCAGTAATTAAATTGAGCCTAATTAACAGTCTTACATTAATTCACACATGATTGTACCAATTATCCTCAAGAAATGTTTGTATTTAAAAACCACCAGAATTTTTCATATGATTTTAAAGGTCTTCTGGGGTCAAGAACATTTGAATTGTTTAGTTCTTCTACATGAATTACTCAATGGATACCTTAATGAGGAGGCAAATTTTGAAGTGCAAGTTTCTGAACCGGTGCCTCAAATGCCATCTCCTATGGACAAGAATCAGACCTTTAAAAGTGAATACAGTTCAGATGACCTACGGACAGGTCTATTTCAGTATATACATTCTCACAATTTTCCCTTTCTTTAATAAGCCAACCTGTTCCCCTTTAAAAGCATACAATTAATTGTACTTTTATTTGACAGAACCTTTGAAACTGCCTGGTGTCTATGAAGTCTTGTTTTATAATGAAACCGAAGATAGCCCAGGGATGATGTTATGGAGGTATCCAGAATCTAGAGTGCTCACCCTTGTACGAATAACTCCTGTGCCTTTCAACACCACAGAGGATCCAGATATTAGCACAGCAGACCTTGGTGATGTGCTACAGGTATGTAATAACTGTTGATTTTAAAATAAAAACATTGTGAGAAAGTACTGCTCATATATTAGGATAAATGTTCAGAATACACATTTCTTACGTGAATACTATCAGAGAGAAATGCGCACACACACAGACAAAAGAAATTTTAAAATAAAGAAATAATGTAATTCATATTCATGGTACATGGTGATTTCTACAGTTCTCAGTTCCACTCTTCATCCTGTTGTGGGTAGTTTACATTGTCTTATGTGATATCCTGTTGTGGATAGGTTCCAGGGTAATGAGACAAGTAAGTGTCATTCATTTCAGTACACACTTATCTAGTGTGTACCATGTGTTGACACTCTTCAGAGTTTCTAGAACTGCTCTGTGAAATAAAATACGCCCATATAATGCTGGAATTGGATGACAGTAATCTTCATTTCCAGAGCTAAAAAATGGTCTTGGCTTGAAGTAGGCTGATTTTCCTATCAAGGAAAACCATTTAATCAGTGATCATATTGCCTGTGATTTTACGAAAGTTTGTTGCTTATTTCCCTGAGTTTAATGTAAATGTCATTGTGCATATCACTGTATTATTATTATACTTATTAATATTCTGCTGATCTGAATTTCTCCTAAAATTTGTTTCTCTCTTAGTCTTCCACCAGTTTACTAGGTCACACAACCATCCACTCAAAACCTAGGAGTCATTCCTCATTGCTCTCTTTCCCTAACTACCCATATCTAACCCATCAACAAGTCCTGTCCATTCTACCTTCAAAATATGTCCCTATTCCACCTACTTCTCTCCGTTTCTACTGGTACAGCTTGAGTCCAAAATACCGTCGTCTGTTCCCCACTACAGTAGCTTCCTAACTGGTCTTTATGTGTCCATTCTTGACTATTCGTAATGGATTCTCCAAACAGCAGCTACAGTGATATTCTTAAAATTTAGGTCATATCACATCACTCCCCTGACTTAAAACCCTGTGGTGGCTTTTCCTAATACTTAGAACAAAATTCAAGTCTCTTTCGGAGGTCTGTGATTGGGCTCTGTACACCTTTCTGACTGGAACTCATGCCAGAGTCCAGTCCCTTTGTCCCTATGCTCCAGTCACACTGGCTACCTTTTTCTCCTCAAGCAACCACCTCCGTCATTTAATTATTATCTAAATTCCTGTTTTTAATACATTTAGTCCAATGTTCATCTTCTGAATTCATAGCAATGAAACATGTCATCATCTTGTCAAATGAACTAGAGTGTGCAGAACAATCCAGATTGCCACTTGTCAAATGAACTAGAGTGTGCAGAACAATCCAGATGCCAGCAGTCTCTACTTTGATTCTTAAGTCCACAGATTCGTTTCCCCTCCTATCAAGGACATATTCATGATTACGTTTTCTGCCGGTATTCTTTGATTATTTTTGCTAAATGAAAAAGCAATATCATTGAATTCTACTGTCTTATTAAAGTTGCCTAAATGCAGAATATCTGTAGATTTTCAATCAGAATGAGAATACTCGTATATTAAAGTTTAGCACCATGTAAGGGCTTCTTTCCAACTGATTTTTAGGTTCAGATTTATAGCTAAATGTTAATATATTTATTAACTTAAGTCTGGTGATTATTAGTAGTAATATTATGTCAATTTTATCAAATAGGGCATCTAAGTTAGTAAATGCATTCACTAGTGGCATGTTCTCTAATTTCTCTGTGCTCTTTGAGAAACAGGACTGTGTAATAGTTCAAGAGGACGAACTACAGCCAGAATGTCTGAGTTCAGGTTCTTGCTCTGCCACTTGCAAACAGCGTCACATTAGACAAATTACTTAACCTCTCAGCCTTGGGGGGTTTTTTCCAACAATAACATAAGACTAATAATAATGCGATGATTATAAGAATTGATATTTGTAAAACATGTATAACAGTGCCTAGCATATAGCAAGTGCTCTATGAGTATTACCACTAATACTGCAATGACTATTGTCAGAACTCTTTCTCAGGCAGAAGCACAGGCAAGACCAGGGAGAGCTGGATGACTCTACAGGCCAACTGAAGTAGTCCAGGAGATCTGAGACAGTTTCAGGATCCAGGCAGTGGACTTGACATATAAACATGAAGGAAGTCTGGCAGGTTTCAGCAAACAAAGAGTTGGGATCAGAAAGGTCTTGTCATGTTTTATATTTTGTTGGAGAAATAAGGAATCAAAATGTGGGCAAAGTTCAAAGAACAGGGATGCTGGTCTAGTGAGCAAGACAGGGTTGCAGCTGCTGAAAGTTGAAAGAAAGAACTTGATCCTAGTGGTGAGAAGGAATACCAAGAGTTAACAACTTGGATGGAGGAACAGAGCAGGACTGGCAGCAAGGCCGACTGGAGGCCATACTGCTGAGCTCCTGGTCTAATTTTCACATTCTCCTGACTAGGAGCAGAATTTGTCCCAGGACATGGGGTGGATCTCATCTATGGAAACAACCCTCTGAGTTGAAATCTTAGAACCGTGCAAACTATTTTGTTTCCTTGGAGCTTCTGTTGAGAACAGAAAATATGTAGCATGAATCACAGGTTTGATTGAATACAACAGCTTTTTCTCTGAACACCTATAGTGCCAGACCCTGGTTTTGCTCCTGGAGATCCAGACAGATAAGGATAAGACACTCAGAAGTGTTAGAAGTGTTAGAAGTGTTAGAAGCTCAATCTAGAGGGAAAGTTTCTGTGGTTGTTTGGTTGTTTTTGTGGTTGTTAAGATTCTCTGTAATTTCAGATTTCAAGGAGGACCTGTCTATTGTCAGAATTATTTTCTTACTGAATGTGATTATTTCTAGGTCTGTACTGGTGGCACAGCTAAAATACTGTACAGCTTATCCTGAATTGCATGAGCTTATGAAAGGAAGGCCCTTTACCAACTTGATATAGAGAAGATAACATGGGCTTTGTAGTCTCAATTCCTGGCCCTTTTTTTTTTTTTTTTAACTAACTCAGTGACCTTAGGCAAAAGTATTGATCTCTTTGAGCTTCAATCTCCTCCGCTGAACATTGGAGTTAATGTTATCTACCTTTCAAAGTTGTTGTGGGATATTATATCAAATAGAATATTATAGCTCATGTACTTAAATAAATGCTTACAAATAGTGAGCTCTTAATAAATGTGTATTTAATTTTCTCCATTCTTTCCTGAACCACTAACAGAGATTCCTAAATGGAATTCCAGCCTTCAATTTCTCTTCCTGCCAACCTCTTTTACTAAGTTCTTAAAGGAACAGGTGGATTGTATAATTTCCTGAAGAAAACCTTCAGTGGCTCTGTCATCCTCCTTGAGGGCCCTGCATAACCTGACCCTGACCCCCAGCTTTGCTTTGCAATCCCTTAAACATGACCTATGCTCTAGTCGTAAGCAGTCTATGATCTGGCCTACTTGGCATTCTCCAAACTAGCTTGTAACATCCCACTTCCTCTTCATTTGAATCCTGTCTTCTCTACTTCTTGAAATCCTACCATACTTCCGAAACAGCTAAAACACTGTGCATTCCATGAAGGTTTCCCTGGATGCCATGTCCAAACATGATACTACCCCTCTGAAATCCTGTAGCACTTCATGGCACCACTTTTATGCTATTTTTCACCCTATTCCCCACATTTTAACTTACAGGTTCATATCTTGTCTCCCTTGTACATTGTATGTCTCTAAAGGAAGGGATCATATCTAATTTGTAATTTTATTTATTTATTTACTTATTAAGAATATTCACGAGATACAAAGCTAATTGTCACCCCTCGTGCACATGATGTGGGCCAGATTCATACTGGCAGCATACCCATTACCAGAAATTACTTTTATACCCCATGTCCCCACACAATTAACCACCAACCTTCCTCCCCTTCCCCCTCTCCTCCCCCTCCTTCCCCACTCTGCTTTGTAGCCCTAGGAATGTTCCCTCCCTCTGTAAGACCACTGCACTGCTATGGTATTTCTTTCCTTCCTTCCTTTCTCTCTTAGCTCCCAAATATGAGTGAGCACATGTGGTATTTATCCCTCTGTACTTTGCTTATTTCACTCAACATAAGTTTCTCCAAGTTCATCCATGTTGTTGCAAATGGGATTATTTCATTCTTTTTTATGGCAGAGTAGTATTCCATAGTGTATATATACCACAGTTTCCTTATCCAATCATCCATTGATGGACATTTAGGTTGGTTCCATGTTTTGGCTATTGTAAACAGAGCTGTGAGGAACATGGGAGTGCAGGTATCCCTTCAACATGATGATTTCCATTCCTCTGGGTATAATCCCAGAAGAGGGGGGATTGCTGGGTCATATGGAAGATCAATCTGTAGTTGTTTGAGAAACCTCCATACTGTTTTCCATAGTGGTTGTACTAATTTACAGTCCCACCAACAGTGCAGGAGTGTTCCCTTCTCTCCACACCCTCGCCAGCGTTTGTTATTCACCATCTTTTTAATCATAGCCAGTCTAACTGGGGTGAGGTGGTATCTCAATGTGGTTTTAATTTGCATGTCCCTGATGACTAGTGATGTTGGGCATTTTTTTAAGTATGTGTTGGCCATTTAATATGTCTTCCTTTGAAAAATATCTATTCAGCTCCTTTGCCCATTTTTTAATTGGGTCTTTTTCTTTTTCTTTTTCTTTTTTTTTTTACTGTATAATTGCTTGAGTTCATGTATATTCTGGATATTAGTCCCTTGTCAGATGCAGAGATGGCAAAAATTTTCTCCCACTCTGTAGGTTGTCTTATCACTCTCTTGATTGTTTCCTTTGCTGTGCAGAAACTTTTTAGTTTGATATAGTCCCATTTGTTTTTTTTTTCTTTTGCTGCTTGTGCTTTCAGGCTCATATTCATAAAGCCTGTGCCCTGACCTATCTGCTGAAGTGTTTCACCTATATTTTTCCCTAGTAATCTTACAGTTTCGGGTCTTATACCTAGGTCTTTAGTCCATTTTGAGTTGATTTTAGTGTATGGTGAGAGGTGCATATCTAGTTTCATTCTTCTGCCGCCGCGCTTCCCAAGCGGCGCACTTATCCAGTGCGCCACCGGGCCGGCCCCCATTCACCGTCTTTTTGATCATAGCCAGTCTAACTGGAGTGAGGTGGTATCTCACTGTGGTTTTAATTTGCATTTCCCTGATGACTAGTGATGTTGAGCATTTTTTCATGTATCTGTTGGCCATTTGTATGTCTTCCTTTGAAAAATGTCTGTTCAGCTCCTTTGCCCATTTTTTACTGGTTCATTTGTTTGGTTCATTTTTATTGGTTCATTTGTTTTTTACTGTACAATTGCTTGAGTTCTATGTGTATTCTGGATATTAATCCCTTGTTGGATGCATAGTTAGCAAAAATTTTCTCCCACTCTATAGGTTGTCTTTTCACTTTTTTGATTGTTTCCTTTGCTGTGCAGAAACTTCTTAGTTTGATATACTCCCATTTGTTCTTTTTTTTTGTTTTTTTTTTATGTCTCTTACAGTATCCAGTGCAGTAGAGATGCTCAATAAATGTATTGAATGGATGGATGAATACCTGAATTTCCATGTTTCTATTTCATATTGTTCAAAAGTATTATATTATCTGTCATGATTTTATGGGGCTAATAAATGAATTTTGGTTTTCCACACTGAACTATATCAAGATGCACTGTGTTATTCTTCAGTGGTATACTCTGCCATAAATTCACAGCCTAATGTCATCACATTACACAGGCTCTTGGTGAGATCATTGAATATTTTGCCAAGCCCATTTGTCTCCTTAAACAGAGGCTAGTTCTCAATACAAAGATTAATTAATTTCCTTGGCTTTAGTCCTTAAAACAGAATTGAGTTTAGATGACTTTTTCCTTCAGGACCATTTAGTTCATCAAAAATAAAAATGGCCTATACAGTTCAGTTATACTACAGAACCCTCAGATGTGTCTGTTTATATTCCATCATTCTGTGATTGTTAATGACATTTATAAACAAATTCCCCTTATCACCTTATGGAGTTTATTTTGTAATTGCAATGAAAAATATGAAAAACATGTCTGTAATATTAAATCATGTCCTTAATATTAACTAACCATAGGTTCTGAATAAAAACCCTGAAATTAATGTCCATAGAAAGCAAAAGTGCTTATTTTGTGGTCATTTTATAATTTTATCATGTTAAATCTTAAGTGTTAGTAGGAGATTTAAATGTCAATAAAATTAGGATCTGTAAGGTAAAGTAATGCTACCAGCCTAGAAGGAGTGTTGTGTGGATTATGTGAGCCAAAATATAAGAAATTTCTGGGACTGTATCTGATACATACTAGGTTTTCCTGTCTCCTAAGTCTATACTGCGTGTTTAGGATTTCATTTTGGAAATAACCCTGTTCCCAGATTATACATTTTTAATCCATCCTTTGTAATAAAATTGGTAATGGATATTTTAATTATTATACAAATCCATCATGGTGTTTTTTCTTGTTCCTTCTTACAGAAAGATGATATTTAGGTTAGCCCATTGTTGTGTACTAAATGAAGGTATCTACAAGTTTAGTGCAATGTATAAATGAAAATAAACATGAAGACAAGAAAAATGCAATATTGAGGGAACAAGAACAAATTCTGAAGCTTGAAATGCCTTTTTAATTCAGAAAGTGCTATGAAATCGTGCAGCTTTGGTAACAAATTTTTTTCCCCAATAATTTGATTTACTCTTCAGATGTCAGAATTCCCCAAATTATATATCCCTATACAAAAAGCTTCAGAATTTAGTGCAGAATTCTTATATGAAAAAAATAATGATTAGAGTCCTTAAGGGATATCTTCACAAGGGTAACAGGGAGAAAAAAGACAAAAGAAAACTGTGTCATGTGTTCATTTCTGATGTAGAAGGAGAACAGTAAGCTAAAGAAATCAATACATTTGTGCCCAATTCACTTTTGATACCCTAGGATGATAGCGAGCCACCCCATTGAGAAATGTGGAAAGAAGGAAAATAAAAGTATCCCTTACTTTAAACTATTAAATCATGAAATAATGAATCAGGCCAAAGATATGCAAGTAACTTTAAAATCAGTAAAAGGACTTTCAAATGCACAAGATATATTAGGTATTAAGTATTAGGATATCTTAAAGAAAGAATGTTTCCTTCAGAAGGAGGATTGGCCAGTAGTAAGGGTCATGGGAACATTTGTTGGCAGAGGCCCTCATGGTCCCCAAGTGTCTGGTTCACCTGGTAGCTATATCCCCACTATGGAGATGAATGTAGCAGCTGTCAAGTCTCTGTGCCTAACATTCAAATCATGTAACCACCTAAACAACCTTCTAATAGTTTGGCTCCCAACACAGTCTGTCTACAGAGAGAGTATCATACACTGGTTGGACCGGCATTAGGATCCAGGCTGCTTGGCAGTTATACATCTCATGGTAAATTAATAACTTGGCATCTTGTTTATATATCAGTCTCTAGTGAACTTTGTTAGCATGAGTCAGCATTCCTAAGTCTATTCAGTGCTAGGACGCCACTGAAATTTTCTGAGCTTGCAAGACCAACAGCTAGATCTCAAGTCATAGTAAATCCATCATGTTAAATGCCCTCTCGTGGCTGCCTGCTTTCCCAGCAGGCTGGCCATTCCAAATGACATCTCAGTTGTTCAATATGTCACAAACCTTTCCAAACAAACTTCTACTCTTATTACCTTGAAGAGTTATGAGGAGTAGGGATAATGTATATAAACCATCTAGCATGATGCCTTACACAGTTAAAGGTTCAAGAAGTTATTATTATGACACTCAATAAATGGTAGCTGTTATCATCATCATCATCCTATCAATTGATTGAAGAACCTGGATCCTAGTGTGTTAGAACTAGAAAGCCCTGTTTTCTGAGAAGGATATTTGTGTGTTGATAGTCTGTTAATGTAATAATAATTGTTAGGAATGCCAACTCTGCCTGTGATTAATGAATGGAATGCTTTTACTGATGGAGAGCAACTGCTATAAGAGACACTACCTTTTCTACAACTGCACAGTCAGTGGCCTCTGTGGTAGTATGTCATAGTTCTCTGGGTTGCAGAGAAACCCCACTAGCTTAAGTAAAAAATGGGGGGTTAATATTAAGATGCAGTGGGGAGTCCTAGAGGCCAAAGGCTGAATGCAGCTGGGCCTCTGGAAGAACTGGGACCAGGAATGGAAGAAAGGAACCCAAAAGGAATAGTCACTTAATATTTCTTTTCTCTGCTTCTTTCCCCATATTTGGTGTATTCTTCCTTTTCAATAGACTAGTTTCTCCCTGCCCCTCATACTATTCAGGTCACCTGGTAGTTTTCCTAAAGCTTCCAAAGTTGTATTTACAAGTCCAGGCTACATTCCAGATCCACATTCCTGATTAACCTAGTTTGGTATCAGGTACTCTTGGCCCAGTAACCTATGGCCATGGGGCAAAGTCATAGCTGTGAATTGGGGATCATTGTGAGTTTTGCAGAAGATCCCTGCACCCCCACCCCAGGGATCTATCCTACGTCATATATCTCACTGCTCTCGTTTCTACCCTGGCGTGATTGTCCAAACCCATGGTCAGTACTGACCTCACCACACCTTCCGCTGCTTTGTTCCAGTCTGACTGACCCTGAAGGTCTGCACTGTATATTCTGTTCTTCTCAGAAGGAAGCCTTTAATATATGGTCTGTGGTTTCAGAGGAAGAATCACCACTGGCAAAGGATCTCTAGAAAGGCTACTGCACTAAAAAATTGACTCCTTTTTGCTATGGTTTTTACAGCTTTTTTCTTCGCAAAGATCTGGCGAAGCTATTTCTCTTTGCACATCAAAGCCTATCTGCATCTGGAGACAAAGCCTCATATCACTTTTTAAATCCTCTTGCTGCCCTCCCCTAGCATCATTCCAAAATGTAGGTTAGGCAAGGTCCTATTCTTATAAACACAAGTAAAATAGTTTCTCATCCCCAGTGTGCTTAAAATCAATACCTTTCTTAACCAGTACTTCCTTTTAAATGCAATGACTATGTAGCACATTGGCAACTTCACAGATTCTTTAAATGCTCTCCCAGTTCTAATGAGGTATGAGAGCCTTACATATAATTTTCTATTTTCGAAATTGAATTTACAATGTGACTTTTAATGTTCGTGAGTTAGTGGTGATTTCATTGTGTTTAGTTTTCTAATAACATTTTATCTACTGCTTATTCACAGTCTGAACTAAAGCTTCATTAAATCTTAAAGTTGTGTGGGATTTTTTTTCTTTTTCATAATCACATGGAAAATGTTTCAAGTTAGACAGTAATACTAGATATTATCCAATAAACTAGAAACTAGACTTTTGCAACTTTAAACTTGATGGTACAGCTTCCTGTAATTCTAAAGCACATAGACCTGATACGCAAAGGTTATGATAGTAGCACGTAGTGACACTACAGAAAGAGATTCTTTCTGAGACTTATTTCAATCTAATTTGATTTGCCTCTTCCACACACAGTTTAAAAGAATAAAAGGAAGTGTTCTCTGGTGTTTCTTTTTAGCTGTGTTGGGCGGTTCAGTTATAGCTGCACATATGTTCCCAGAATCCTGGGCCTTTTTATTTTATAAGCACCTCCTGCCCACTGGCAGCTGTACTAATGTGTCCCAGAAGGCTTTGCTCCTATCCATCATCTTTAGGAGGGGCTCTCAAAGCCAGATATGAGATTCATTGTTGTTGAAATGCAGAAAAGAAAAAAAAAGTCATGGGGGCCTTGGGGAAGTAAGAGGCTGAGCCAGACTCTCAGGAAATAAGGGAAAGGAAAAAGTCCTGTGTACAGTGGACACAATAATAAGTGTTTTTGCATGATGGGTAGTAATGGTCGATCAGCTACTAAATGTTTTATATCCAGAAACCATTGCCTCCTTTTTTGGACAAAGAAGGGAAATCTAAAATAGAGTATTCCTTGAATATACTTTTAATCATTTTGTCTTCATAAAAAGGATCTAGGAATGCATTGAAAAGAGCCCCACCTGAGACTTTTAAGATTAAACTCAAACACAAAACCAGGGCTACATGCTGTGAGAGATTCAAAGGTGCAGAGGGCTCTGGCTCTACTCTCAAGGTACCTTCAAGCCTTTTAGGAGGGACAACAAGTACACAAAACAAGGCAAAGCAGAGAACCTGTTGTGTGCCATAGAAAAGACACAGAGAATTTGCCTTTTTAAACAAAGAGAATTTACATCTGACTGGAGACATCAGGACAAGGCTTCATGGAGCTGGTTGTTGAGGGGATCCTTGAAGGATGAGTAGGATTTCAATAGGTAAAGTGGGGCAAAAGGGTAGGTATGTGAAGGAAACATCAGTATGAACAAAACTTCAGAATTGAATAGAGAAGGCAGAACAAGGCTTCATGGAGCTGGTTGTTGAGGGGATCCTTGAAGGATGAGTAGGATTTCAATAGGTAACGTGGGGCAAAAGGGTAGGTATATGAAGGAAACATCAGTATGAACAAAATTTCAGAATTGAATAGAGAAGGCAGAACATAACATTTCTGGGAAGTGGCAGATAATCTGGTTTGACTAGCACAGTTTAGACATGTGGAATAAGTGTAAGAATGATAAGCTTATTAGACATGGCTTATTACTCTGTGTCCATTCCATGGAGCAAAAGGAGACAGGTAATACATTTATTGAGCATCTAGTATGTACCAGGCACCAAACTCGTCACTTTATATGTCATGTCTCTTCTATCTTCACTATAACCCTTTGTAGTAGGTACTATTATTTTTACTGTAGATCTAAGGTAAATCAGGGTCTCAGAAGTTAAATAGTTTCCCTAAGATCATAAAGCAAGAAAGGGGGTAAAACCAGGACTCAAACATAGGTTTGTGAGAATTTGTAGTTTTTTCTTTGGTATTGTGCTACCTTGCCTACATTTAGAGTGTGGAGTTTATACTTCATCTTATAGGCATTAGAATACCATTGGCAGTACAAGACTTTGTGTAAATTAATCTAGTAGTCTGGTAGAGGTAGGATAGAATAAGGAGAGACCACAAATAAGACCTGGGAGGGTCTTAGATGACAAAGGCTGTAACCTGAGGGAAGTAGTAGGGATGGAGAAAAAGAAATGAGTGTAGGAGATATTGTAGGGAAGGGATCTGTGCTCTTGACAACTGATCTGGTAATTTAAAGAAAGGAGCAAGGGATGTCAAAGATGACTGTAAGATTTGAGCTCAGTGGAAAGTAATAGTAAGCATGTACACAATTTTGAAAATAAGGATGAGTGCCTATTATGTCAGGCACTGTTCACTTTGTGAAGCACTTTACGCAGATTCTGTCTAAGCCTGAAATTAACCCTGCAGAGGGAGTGTCATTATCTCCTTATTACAAATAAGGAAGCTGAAGATCTGAAAGGTTAAATGAATTGTCATGGTCCTCCTCTCCCTGAAAAGGGCACGAATGCACATGAGATTTAACATACAGTTTCAGGAAGATTATAGACTCCTGTAAGCTGTGTATGAATCTTTGGTGAAGAATCCTAATAACACAAGAAACACTGCTGGGGCTATTCAGCTCTGTATCAGTTAGGATTAGGTTCAGATATGAGAAACAGAGAACACAATATAACAGTAGCTTAAACAAAATAGAAGTTTATTTCCTGCCACATATTAGAACCGTCTGAGGGTAGGCAATCTAGGACTATGAGTGTACAAAGTCGTGAAGGCCCAGGCATCCTCCTGTTTTTTGCTATTCTGCTGTCCCCAGCACTTGGTTTTCCTTCATGGTCCAAAGATGTTTGCACAAGCTTCAAGCATCTTGTTCCTACCCAGCCATAGGAGGAGGAAAGGACCAAAAAGGAGCATACCTCCTCCCTTTAAGGATATTTCTTGGAAGCCATACCCTGAACTGCTATGCTGCTGATGTCCCAGAATCCAGAATTTTGTCACATGGCTACACCTAGTTAAAAGGGAAATTGGGGCTCATTTGCTAAGGAAAAAGGAAAGAGTTATTGGGAGACAATAGCAGTCCCTGCTGGCATCTCATCCATAACCCCTGCAGAACTGTGTCTATCCATGGTCTCTGTTGTGCTTACCAGCCCTGTAACCTGCTTCTCCTCTTGCCTGATTGTGAGATTCATCATTTGTCTCTGTGCAGTAAGAAAACTCGCTTTCTAGCTTATTCATAAAAGATCTGCTGAGGCAGAATTTAAAACTTAAGAAGCAAATGAGATTTTTCAAATAAAAATAAATAAATAGTTTGAAATGCTAGCATTCCTTGCCCTTCAAAAAGTAAGAGGTGGGGAAGGAATCTGTCAGTGAGATGTGCTTTTAAAGTAAATGGAAAACATTTGCAAACTGGAAGAATACTGAAGTCATTTTTGTCCTGTCACTTTATTTGGTGGTAGAAATTTTATTAGCCTATTTCTCTTTTCCTATTAAATACTCTTGCATTTTAAAAGGGGGGAGCATTTTTTTCTGGAAATGAAGAACTATGCTTAGCAATCAGTTGATGTTTACTGCACAGTATTAAAAATGTTTGGGGTATAAAAAAATGAAAGGATAGTTAATACGAATTGATGGTCTATGATCACCTTTTTATGAATTAGTCTCTACCAAGTAGAAGTATTTCCCCCCATAAGTCTCACAGTCAAACCATTATTCGTCAAGAATAGATTATTTTTTAAAATCTATATTGTTGAAGAGAGCAACAAACCAAAGGAGAGCAAGGAAATACAGAGAGGCAATATAGCCCAGATGTTACGAGCACAGATTCTAGAGCTAAAGTCTCTAGGTACAGATCCAAGGTCAGCTGGTGACCTCAGGCAAGTTATATAACTTCTCTGAACTCTAGCTTCCTCATCTGAAAATTAGAGATAATAATAGCTCATACCTCACTGAGTTGTTGGGAGGAATAAATGATTGCTGGGTGTAAAAAGCACTTAGAACAGTGTCTAGCATATAGTTAGTGCTGTATAAATGTTCACAATTATTATGTTGTGCAAGGGCTTACCATCTCCAGGGGCCAGTTTGCCTCTTGTTCTGCCCTAGATTTTGAATGTTGGAGGAAAACAGTTTTGATTGCACACTACAAATTTTTTATCTTTTTATCCATCCTTTTCATAAAGATATTGGTCTGAAAAATTCATTTGTGTTATATATTTTCAAGCACTATGCCTTCTGATTTTTTTAAATTCAACTCCTAGTTTTAGAAAAATCAAACTTGATTACTTTATATGTTTTGTAACAAAAATTGCAAATGCTACATCAAAGTTAAAGATCTTGGGGCCGGCCCGGTGGCGCACTGGATAAGTGTGCCGCTTGGGAAGCGCGGCGGCGCTCCCGCCCGAGGGTTCAGATCCCACATACAGACTGGTTCCCGCTCACTGGCTGAGCGAGGCGCGGGAGCAACACCGAGGCTTGCGGTCCCGTTGCCGGTCCCCGGTCCGGTACGGGGGCAACACTGAGGGTTGCGATCCGTTGCCGGACACGGAAAAAGACAAAAAGACCAAAAAAAAAAAAAAAGTTAAAGATCTTGGTTCTCTTGTGCTGTTAGCACTTTCTTTTAGCAGCTTTATTGAGGTACAATTCACATATCATATAATTCACCCATTTCAAGGGTACAATTCAGTGATTTTAGTATATTCATGGAGTTGTGCAGTTATCACCAGAATGAATTTTAGAACATTTTTATCACCTCGAAAAGAAACCTAGTACTCTCTAGTTATCACCCATTAGTCTCTCCATCCCTCAACCCTAAGCAACCACTAATTTATTTTCCATCTCTACGTATCTGCCTATTCTGGACATTTCATATAAATGGAATCATATGATTATATGGTCTGTTGACATTTAGCATGTTCTCGTAGTTCATCCATGTTGTATCATGGATTAGCATTTCATTCCTTTTTGTTGTCAAATAATATTCCATTGTATGAATATACCACATTTTACTCATCCACTCATCAGTTGATGGAAATTTGGGCATTTACACTTTTTGAATCCTTATCCACTTTACTTAGACTTTGTTCTTCCTACAAACTTGAAAGAAAGACCAAAAGGTGATGATGATTAATATTTATAGTGTTCCTTACATACATTATCTCAAAAAGCTTACAATCTCAGCTTCATGAAACAAACACATTGGCAACAATTACCCAAGCAGAATAAAGTAAGTTTTACCATTGAACTGAAGAGTAAGAAGTTAACATAGTAAGAGATGAGCTTGAAAAGTAGGTTTAAAGCAAGATAGTGAAGGGTTTTAAATGCTATGCTGAGACATTTGGACTTTATTCCATAAGCACTTTATTTTGTGAGAGTAGTCATTAAGTTTATTGATCTGAGCAATGACCATGGCCAATTATAGAGGAAAGGATGAATTAAAGGATACTATTGATTTGCATGAAGACCTGTTTGGAACACATTGCAATTACTCCAAAGTAATAAGAATTGGAATGGGAAGCAAGAAATGAATATGAGTGAGAGATATATCTAGAGATGAAATAAACAGATTTTAATGCCTGGACATGGATGATAATGGGAGGGAGAAATTAAAGGTGACTCTGTGGGTCTATTGTAGGATGGATTGTAGATGGATAGAACATGATTAATGGGGACTGAAATGTCAGCGGGCAGTTGGGTGTGTGGAAGAGATGATAAGTTCTATATTGAACACTTGTAATTAAGGTTTTGGGGGAATAATGCCTACCACAAGTTTGGAAATGTGGGCTGACAATTCAGAGAAGAAGCAGAGATATTTAAGAAATGGTTTGTGAAGTCATCCTCATAGAAGTAAAAATTGAAGCCATGAAAATAAAATAGAAAGAAGTCACAGAGGAAGTGAATAGTTCATAGATAACAGAGCTGAGGATGGAACCATGAGAAAATTTACTACATCCGGTAAATAAAAAGGAATTGTTGTGGGTTAAATAATGTTTCCCTCAAATTCACATCCACCTGGGACCTCATTGTGTGACTTTATTTGGAAACAGGGTCTTTGCAGATATAATTAAGTCATGATGAGGTCATACTGAATTAGAGTGTGCTATAATCCAATGACTTGTGTCCTTGTAAGAGAAGGGAAATTTGGACAGAGACACAGACACAAAGGGGAAAAGATCATGTGTAGACAGAGGCTAAGACAAGGAACACTGAGGATTGTTGGGAGCCACCAGAAACTAGGAAGAGGCAAGGAAGGATTCTTCCCTAGAGCCTCCAGAGTGAGCATGACCTTGCTGACACCTTAATTTCAGACTCCTAGCCTTCAGAACTGTGAGAGAATAAATTTCTGTTATTGCACTGTTTGGTAATTTGTCATGGAAGCCCTAGGAAACTAATACAGGAATCAGCAAAGGACTGGTCAGAGGAAGGCCTAGGAGAATATAGTGCCAGGAGAGTCCAGGCATAGTGAAAATTTCAGGAGCTCAGCAGTATTATGCCTACAGATAGAGTATATTGTAGACTGCGGAGGGAAGAAGGTGTGATTTTTGTCAACTTCAAGGTCGTCGTTGACTCGGAGAGAGTAGTTTTAGTTGCCAGAGAACTATGGTGGAGCCTTTTGCTTACAATAGCCCATATCCCTCTTGTGGTCTATGCTCAGGTCACAGTGGGCTTGTTTAATTGTTTGACATCCTCACTAGACTGTAAATTCCATAAGAATAGAGGTCCTGTTCCTGCTTACCAATGTTTTCCTTTGTCTAGAGACTAGAACATGGTAGTTGTTCAGTATTTGTGGGAAAGATTGAAGGATGGAGGGAAGAAGTTAGGAATTAGGAAAATAGTTATGAATTTAGTATTCATTTGATTCTGGGACATGGAGGGGGTTATTGGTAGGAGGGCTTAATAAGTAGGGAGTTGAGTGATAGGATTCACTCCTTAGCAATAGGAAAAAATAGAGGTAAGATGTCTGTTCAAAAAAAGAAGAAAAGTCATGAGATGACAAGGCCTAAATGAGAGTTTGGGCTATATCCATATGCTGTTGTATAGTAGCAACAAATCTTGACAAGTGTTTGTATACTAAGGACAAAAAATAAACTTGAAAAACCCTAAGGTTTCAAGACTGGAAGAGGTCAATTTTTCCTTATTTTTATTTATTTAATCAATTATTTGTTTGTTTGTTTATTTGCTTCAGAGCTTTACATGATTATCTCATTTGAGCCTCACACTACAAAAACTTATTTTACAAAACCGTTACCATTAAGATTTTACAGATGAGGAAGCTAAGGCTCAGAGAGGTTAAATGACTTTCCCAAGGGCATACCACTGGTAAACAGCAAAGCTGGTATTCTGTCTTAGGCATTCTGAGTACAGAACCTATGTTCTGACTAAAGGGACAGATATATACTTGTAAATTGATGAAAAACTCTGTCCTATTGAATTTGAGGTGCTTCAGGATGTCCTTTTAAAGGTGTCCTTCCAGAAATATAAACGGTGTTTCTTAAATTTTGCAGATCCATAGATGTGGTCCCAAAAGTTTTTTGAAATCACCGCTTTTTTTCCACCCAAATTCTATATTCTATTCTATAATGCATTTTTATTAGTTTTTCTGTTATAAACAGTATTCTAATTTCTATCTCATTACCTATACTGTTAGTTAATGGAGAGATCCTCTTGCATTTTAAAAAACTGATCTAAACCAAAAGCATGTATCAGACAGTTTTCTCTATCTTGGTGTGACAATATTTTGAAAGCCTAAATTTACATAAATAAGTAACTACAGATGGTAACCATCTTTCTCTGCTTTATCAGTCACAAAGTGGTGAATCACTGAATAAAGATATTCAGAATGCTGCCAAGGCAGCTAAATCATACCTTGGGTTTAGGCTACTGTTGGAAAGAATTTTGATAAGTGTGTTTTCTTGTTAACAGTTTTTTTGTATCATATATTGGATTGCAACAGTTGCTTATCCTACATACAGTAGAGGAGACAGCCTCTTTTAACTACCTCAAGGAAATACTCACCAAAGGGCATTTTCAGTGGAGAGATGACTGCTATGGTTGTTCTTTACTTTTGTGGGTCTAACTGAATATAAGCAGAACCAAGATTCTCAGACTCAACACTACAGTCAGCTCTCTTAACACAGCTATCAAACTTCATTTTAATGCAGTTATCTTGAAGCATACATAAAGTACATTGACAATTTTATCATAAATTTGTTGATTGAAAAACACTAAGCCTGGAGAAATATATGCTAACTACATTAACTTTAAACCTTTCTTTGAAAATAAACAATGATTTTATTAATCTTACCCATATTTTTATCCTTTATCATGACATCTTTTTTTTTCCTTTTTGAGGAAGGAACTATCTTTTCAACCTTTATTTCCAAACATTGACCAGTATCTTTTTTTCTTCAGCTAAATTGTGGTATTTATGTATAATACAGTAAGCTTTTAAAGTTCTTTCCTAATTCATTAAAAATTATCTACGAAGATGAATACTCAAATTACTGATTTTTTTTTTAACTCTTTTGAACACATTAAAAAAATCAGAGCTAAACCTTGATGTAAGCTACTCTAGGTGATTGTTGTAGTGTATCATAGTACATTAGAATGAAAAATGGTCTTGAAGAATCAACTTTTTTACAATTTATGCTATTGTAGATTTGGCTCCAGTATGCACAACCTTATATTATTTTCCAATCAATAACTTGATCGCTTAAAAATTTATATACCATGTTGAAAATCTTCACCAATTATTTTACCATTGAGTACAAAATATACCTTCATAAATACCATCAAATTAATATAATCAACATAGGCCAATAAAATAACCAAATCACTAATGCCTGTGCTAGCATCTAGTGGTGAGTTAAAGAACCTCGATCTATTCAGCACTTACAAGTATTCTTCCTATTGCATCATAGCAAGAGGTACAAGATGTCTGCTTATGTCACTTTAGCAATGTAAAAATTGATCCCTTGGTATCACTCTGACCCATGATTATAAAGTCTCCCATCAGCCTTTTACACAACGAATTTAACATCCTCTGATGTGTCTTATGGTTTCTCAGCAATTTCCCCAACCCACAGAAATTAAATTCAGTGATGTATTCTTCACTAATAGGGAAGAGGTAGCCTGCATTTATTGACCCATTTCTGTGTGCCAGAAATTCTGCTTGGAAGTTCACCTACATTCTTTGCTTTGCAGTTCCCAAAATTTTGTGCATTCCATATGTCATTACAGTTTATTGGTAAGGAAATTGCAAGTAGAGAGATTAATTTGCTCAAGGTCATGTAGCTAGTAAGTGAACACAGTTGCAAATTTGGGGAGTTGTTTTTATGAAAAATTAATCTGGAAAATATTAATTCTCATTTATATGCAAGTAGAGAGATTAATTTGCTCAAGGTCATGTAGCTAGTAAGTGAACACAGTTGCAAATTTTGGGAGTTGTTTTTATGAAAAATTAATCTGGAAAATATTAATTCTCATTTATATATAGAAGTGGTAAGATAGATTAAAAAAAGACCAAACTGAATGAGCACTACAACATCTATAGCATTTGTATTACTATCAATAAAGTGATGCTAATGTCATATAAGCCAAGTACTTCCCTTGCCCAAATTCTGGACATGTAAATGGAACCCAGCAAGTCATTTATTTCCATGTTAAATATCCCTTTAATGGACTAAAAATGTAAGGTGTGTGGTAGTTCTTTTTCTAGAAAGCCATGATGTTCACCAAATAACACTTTTGTAAAATAAAAAAATTGTATCACAAAGCAAGTCTTTAAACATCATTTATTTTCATGGTTTGAAGTTAGTCTTGTCCAGAACAGCAAGTTGATGTCTATACGACCTCCCAAAGTCCTTTCCAGTCCTGCGATTCTCACACTAATGAATTCAAACAGAAAAGGATAATTGGGCCAGAACTCAGAGTGTCTTCAGAGCCAGAATGTAGGAAAAGTTACAAAATACAGATGTCTGTCAGGGATGGGATCCAAAGAGAAAGCAGGCCAGAAGTTAGAAATAGATATGTTATTGTACAAAAAAAAAAAAAGTTTTGAATTTGGATTTTAGCCAGAAGAATTTTTTTTAAGTTCTCAGATCAAACTATTAAGCCATAATATCCAGTTGAGGTAGAATGAAGTCTTGTGGCTGAGGTTATATAGTTGGGGGGTGGGAGGGGAGAAATCATAGTTCATTACATTCAAGTGAATGCAGACCAGCTCTCAGTTCTTCAGACCTGTGCCAGATTGTACCTTTTAGACAATCTATAATCCTATATTTTTCATTTAGGAGTAAAGTCATTCTGATTCTCTTTGGAATTGTCAGTTTTTACATGTCAAGAATTATAAGTGGAACTCAGAACCTTTAAAATATTGTATAATTATGTAAGATATGGCAAAAGTGTTTGTACTTTTTAAACCCTAAAAGTAAGCTGTTCTTTTTTATTGTTTATTGTTTTATCAAGGGAAAAGTCTCTAAAATTAATGCCATTTGCTTTAATTACATACTAAACTTTTAAGAATTGGTTATTTTAGGGAGAATTTGTTCTTTGTATTTTTTAAAATCTTTTTAAGAGTAACTTGTTCCAAGAATATTTTTTCGTCTTGGGCAGCAGGGTCAGGAGAAGAGGATCAGAATGGAGAACAACCAAGATGTTTCCTGATTATTCTGTGCAAATGTAAGAACTAGTCTATGGGAACACTGGTTTTTGGGTGTCTTTTTAACCCTGTTCATACTATTTGTTAGTTTTCTATTTTACATTTTCATTTTTTTCTTTTCCATGAATCTCAAGAGAAATATTTGCCACCTATAGTCCGTGATGTACCCAAACAGCAAATTAAGTGTCTGTGGCTTTTATTCTAGCCTGTGATGTGTTATGAATTTAACTAAAGTGTCTGAAAAGCATTCCCAAAACTCATCTTTTCCACATTACATTCTTTCTACATGATGATTTGCTTAACAGGACATAGGTCACCACCAAATAATGGTGGTCAGTACAGCCAGAAATTCTATCTGCACATTCATGAAGAAAGAGCCAGTCATTCCATCCCAGGAAATTTGCCTCTCTGTAGATTTTCTACAAGATGATTTTGCAGGACTTAAAAATTACAGATATCTATGAGAGCCTTCTTTTTTCCCTTAGCTACCTAAAACTGAAAACAAAGTGAACAGAGCTGTGGTTTGTTATGTTCAGTTTGTATGTAAATAGACATGTTTTCTAACACACCATGGCTGCTCTTATTGTAAATCAGGTATAAGGTTAAGAGTGATTGGCACTGCGCTACTGTAAGTCATTATTTCAGGCGAACTTAACATGACAGACAATAAGAAAAGAATCATATCAGTGTCAAAGACATTCCTGTTTCCTTGTAATGGTGCATATAATATATATGCCCGACTACTTTCTTTTTTGCATTTTACTTTGGGGCTACAGTATTTAGGTGGTTAATTAAGAATATGATTGACTTCGGAAACTACAGTTTACTCATGTTTTCTTTATCAGATTTGAACAAATATTTGGAAATTCTGAGTAGTTTTATGTGTTGTGAACAAACTTATTATACACATAATGACAAAAATTAGTTTCCTTATTTTTAAGTTTATATTTGAATATATCATATCCATTTTCAAAAGGCTAATTCACAATGGTTTGTGCCAATTACATTGTTATTTCTTGTCAATTGGATTTATGTTTGAAATGTGACAACTCACACTTAGCTTAATGTTACAAATTTTGTATTCATTCATGATGAAATATTTGTAAGGTAGGAAAGGCCTTATGTTGAACCCTGAGAAGATTGAACATATCTTGTACATGTGTGAATGTATGTTATTTTTATATGTTCATTTCTCGACCCTTCCTCCAGGAAGCCTTCCCTGATGTCCTCTATCTCCACCCAGCCTGGGAAAGTTGCCTCTCTTTAGGACACTCATATTACCCTGGGCCTGTTTGTATTACTGAGTCTATCCTTCACTTTGGGCTTCTTGAGGACAGTTTGTATGATATTTATCTTTGATCTCCAGTGCCAAACATAGAACTTAGTTAGTGGGTATTGACTGTGACTGAGTGAAAGCTTAAATTGAAGTGGAATAAAATTAGCTTAATGTAGTGAAATTGTCTCCTTAAAGTAAGCCCCTATCTACATATTCATTATAGTCTGGGCTTTGCATACTATCATCATGATCTGTTTTGTGAGTCTGTGGAGCCTGTTGAATGAGCAGGCTGAAGACAAGGAGACCCTTACAATATTTCTGGTGAGAGGTTTGAACAAAGACATAGCCACTGGGATTAGTGCTCATTCTGCACAGAGTACCACTGAGGAAAGTCAGGGAGTTACAGAGGTCCACAAACTGGAGTTTCATATGCACAGATATGCACAGGTAACAACATAAGATAGTTTAAACTCTCACAGTACTTAGTAATACTATGTATGTGTGTTTTGGGAGTTAAGAAGAAAAATTACTTCTAATTTGGATGGTTGATGGAGAGTTTTTTTTGGTTTTGGTTTTTGTTTTTCTGGGAGGAGTTGCAGTGAGTAGTTTTGAAAGATAAGATTTCAAGAAACACTGATAGAGACAAATTGATGACGTCTAAAGGTGTATGTAGTACAAAAGTGGGAAATTAGTCTGGGGAGAGAGGTAGGGGATAGAATTTGGCCTAATTCCTTAGGAATGTTCATGGAAGTTGCACAGAGTTTCATTTTGGCCACACTAAGATGTATTCCCCTAGGACACTTATCCGGAGGTTGATGGAGGTTACTATTTTCAAAACTACACTGTACAGTCTGCCACTTACTACCGAGCTGATTTTAGTTTTTTAGACTTTTTCTTCTTCCTCTTTCCTGTTATCTACCTACAAATAATTTTTCATCCCATCAGCACCTTCATCAGAGTCAAAATCACATGAGTCTGTCTTGCCTGCTTAGTAGCAATTCTATGGAAGATCTTATGAAAAGATAGTATGAAACTATGGACTTATGATACAAGAAAATAATAACCTCTGTTGACCTCTGGATAAGTGTCCTAGGGGAATACATCTTAGTGTAGACAAAATGAAGCCAGGAATCATCTCTGTCTTACTGACCATTGTATCTCTAGCTTGCCCATACCATAGAAACATTTAATAAATATTTGGTAAATAAATTAACTATAATTGATAGGCTAATTAAACACATTCTTATACATAGATTTGTGTGTGTGTGTAATATACGTGGTACATATAAAAATACTTATTAAACAGAGAATGGACATTATTAATAATTGGGGAAAGTCTGAGTTTTACCCTATTTCCAGGTTAACAAGTTAGCCTGCCATAGTCTTGTGGATACTTATGGAAAACATGAGAGTACTGGATCAAAGAAAAAGGACAATTTATTACCTACAGTAGAGTGTCTCCAGATGCACCAGTTCTCCCAAGCCCCAATTCCCTTACGGTGACATAAGACCAGGTAACACCTGCACACACACTGAGTTATAGGAGAAGAACCCTGAATTTGGGGAACTTGAATCTTTTATAATGGGCAGTAAGCATGCCTGTCCTTTTCTTTGTAGGGAGACACTATCTCTGTCTTCTATGGTTGTTTGCTATACTATATCCTTGAAAAGGTAGTCTGGGAAAAAGACAGTTATGCCTTTACCCATAAAATATGTGGAAATGTGATAGACCCATGGAGAATTATCTCCTAACAGACATACATCCTAAAGGGCCTCGGGAATAGCAATACTTCATCTAATTGAGGAATCAGCAAACCACAGCTAACAGGCCAAGTCTAGCCCACCACCTATTTTTGTAAATAAAATTTTATTGGAACTCAGACACTCACCCGTTTACATATTATATGCTGTAGTAGGCAAAATCAAGTAGTTGCAACAGAGACCATATGGCAAATAAAGCCTAAAGTATGTGCTATATAGTCCTTTACCAAAAAAGTTTACGGACCCCTGATCTATTCTAAACATCTGACATTATGATAAGGCTTTATAAAACATGCTAAGCTTGCTTTTTGTTCTAAAGTATTTTAAGATTTTAAAACATTATTCTCTAATCCCTATTGACTTCCTCCCAGTTATTGATGGTTACCTATCTGTACTGTAATTCTCTCATTATTAAGGGTTATTAAGAAGCTACTATCAATGTTTACATTTTTACTTTATAGCATTAAAAGTAATCATATAACAAATTATCCCAGTGTAAGTATTTGTTTCATAGCATTGCTTATTTGTCAAGTTTCATATTTTTGAATCCTACCACAATCAAGTACCTAAATTATAGGAGTCAGTATGACGATGTGAAATAACTTCCTGGGTTCTAGTATCCAAGCATCCCAGCTTGATAATTTATCATCATTGAGATTCTTGGCAAGTGTTTCACCCCTCTGATCTTTATTTTCCTGATCTGTAAAATGGATGTACTTTTACTAACTTACATAATTACCATTAAGGTTGAAAAAAATAATGTAACTTTTCACACATAGTAAATGCTTTAAAATATTGGTTCTCTTCCTAAAATATTAACTTAAAAAAGCAAATTCTGTATTTATATATTACTTTAGAGCTGGAAAGGGCTAGAGTAGTCTTATCCCATCCTCCTAAATTTTTATGAATAAGGAAACTGATTGATTAGGGGACTTTAAATCAAGGTGACAAAACTAGTTAACAACTAAGTTTAGATTAGAATTAAGCTCTCACTGATTCTCAATTATTGTTCTTTACAGTACACCATATAAATTTAACTGTGTTTGGTACAAATTATTAAAATACCAGAACAGTTTGAGATGAGATTAAAACAATGTATGAGTTTAGGGTTTGTAGTCTCATTAAAAGAAACCATAAAATAGTAAAGTTTCCCCTGCTCTAAGTTTGTTTTGACTCAGAAGTTCTTAATATATTTTATTATTTCTCTTTAAGGAAAAATATTATCTTGAAAGATGTCATATTACACACCTGCATTTGCTTGAAACCTGGTAGCTTGATAAATTGATAAGATAACTGGGTCATATGTTCAGTTTTTTGAAAAACTAACCCAAACATAGATCCTAATAAAGGAATGTTACATATTTCCTTTTAAAGGCTAAAAACTATTTCTCAGGGCTCTTAAATTACCATATTCTGATACCAAGGGAAAATAAAATCTGGACTTAGAGTCTTGTTTGTACTTAGAGGGTTTTCCGGACAGGAAGGCAATCTTGATGCAATGTAGTAAAGCCACAATACCAGTGGGGCATTACAGGTGAAAAATCTGCAGCTGTACCCCTTCACCACAATGTATTACAACTCTATGCTGGAATATTTCCTGTACAGAAACAGGGTTTGGTTAATTTTGTTTCCCAAGAGTAGATCACATTAAAATGTTATAAAATCATGATTTCCTGCATTTGAATACTTGTGGTTTCTCCACTGGTTCCAATATTATAAGGTTGGTTATTTGGGGGATATGACTTCTATTAGTTGAAGATGCATGGAAGCATAGAAGCTTTTCTTTTCCTTCTTTGAAATCAGCTAAAAAATAGATACATATAAAAAGAAATAATAAGATGAAACATTTGAGATTGCAAACATATTAGTGTTTGATCACATTATAAAGTAGTAGATTTTTTTAAATGGAGTAGAAACATAAAATAAACAAATTCCTTTATTAGAATATATTTTTAATTATTAACTATTGAAAGGTATCTCTACTCAATTTGCATTTGCTCTGCGTGATGAATATGTGTCTCATATTGTAAATTACAAGCAACCGATTGTAAGAAATGTTCTTTATGTTTAAAAGGACAGTTAAGCCCTAACACATTCATAAGTGGAAACCTCTTAATAGTATATAGAGGCAAAGCTTGTTTTTTTAGCTTATTAAATTTTTAATGTTTCTATTGCTATCCATTCATTTCTGTTTCTATGTATGCACACTCTCTCTTTCAGTTCCTGAGCACGTCTGTTTCATGCTCAGATCTCACTTTCTATTTTTAACTACCCACTTACCTCCAGTCATCAATTAAAAATTCTTTGACTTACCTACTTCTCTAATCTTTTTATTGCCTTCTTCATTGGAGAATATATTTGGTGATACCTTGATACTGTTGTAAGTGCAGTATATACTTTTACTTTGTTAATGAGGTTAAAAAAAAACACCTTTCTATTATCAAAACAAGAGTTTCTACTACTCTGCCACAAAAAAGAATGGAATTCTGCCATTCTCAGCAACATGGATGAACTGAGAGAAAATTATGTAAAGTGAAATAAGCCAGACACAGAAAGAGAAGTACTGCATGACCTAACTCATAAGTGAGAGCTAAAAAAAAAGAAAGAAAGAAGGAAACATACAACAATTACAATAATTTGTTGAACTTTCAAAAGGAGAGAACAGAACTGAGGCCACCAGAGGTGGGAAAGGGGGAGGGGAAGGGGAGTTAGCAAGAAATTGGTGTAGGACCACAAAATATGATTACATTGTATAATGTTGAATATACTAACTCTCCTGATTTGAGCATCATATATTGCACATAGGTGTTGATATTCAATGCTGTATCCCACAGATATGTACAATCAACTGTATTTCAATTAAAAAAAGGACAAATGTGCATTAAAGTGGAAAACAAAAAAACACAAGAGTTTCACAACAATTACTCTCAAAGTCACTGACTAGGAACTTTACAATGTAAAAAGCCTCCCCCCACCCCCTGCCTAACCTCTTAGGATGTATATCAAAACAATTTTTATAGACAGTTGATTAATTTTCAAGTTGCTTGAGGCAGTAGAAAACAGTGGTGGTGAACATTAGGCTAACCAAAAAGTTTAAAAGGAAAAGCTGGGGAATAAGATGTCCTCAGGGTCTTTGAGAAGCTTCAGCATATTCCTGGGAAACTAAAAGGACATATTCACACTTAGGTTGTCGACATGCTCAGGAAAGACCTCAAAAGGCCCCTACTTCTGTCTGTCCTTGGCTCCATGCAAACAGGAAGTGAAGGCTAAGGCAGAGTTGAAGGGATGCCCCACCAGGCACAAAGAGCCCTTCTGAAAAGAATTGGAGATGTATTCACTCCTGACAACAAAGCTAAACAAGTGGAGACTTCAGTGGCTGTATGACAAGGATTACAGACTTGACTAAGTTAGTTCATAAATATCACTAAACAAACAAAAAACAACTATAACAAATGGCAATGACAATAAACCCTGCGGAATGGAGAGAATCTGATTTTTATAGTTGCCATTTTTTTTATTGATAATATAATATTAGTGTAGCTAATATTTGTTATTATAAAATTGTATATTTTAAAATGTCATTTTTAATAAAAAAGTATGAAATATTCAAAGAAACTAGAAAGTATGGCCCATATATAGAAAAAAACAACCAGTAGAAATTCTGCCTGAGGATGTTCAGATTTTGGACTTATTAGACAAACACTTTAAATCATCTATTTTAAATGTGCTCAAAGAACTAAAGGAAATGTGGGAATGATGTCTCACCAAATAGAGAATACTAATAAAGAGGAAGAAACAATAATTTTTAAAAACAAATAGAAACTGTAGAGTTGAAAAGCATAACTGAAATGAAAAATTCACTAGAGGTGCTCAACAGTAGATCTGAGCAGGCACAAGAAAGAATCAGTGAGCTTGAAGATGGGTCAGTTGAGATTATTGAGTCTGAAGAGCAGAAAGAAAAAAGAATTTTAAAAAATGAGCCTCAGAGACCTGTGACACATCATTAAGTGTACCAGTATATGCATAATTGGTGTTCTAGAAGAAGAGGAGAAGGGGGGGGGAATATTTGAAGAAATAATGACTGAACATTTTTCCCAAATTTGATGAAAAACGTTAATGTTTACATCTAAGAAGCTGTATGAATTCCAAGTAGAATAAATTCAAAAGTATCCACACCTGGATACACTGTCAAAAGACAAAGAATCTTGAAAGCAACAAGACAGAAGTGACTCGTTACATGTAAGGAATACTCGATGATATTAACAGCCGATTTCTCATCAAAAACCATAGAGGCCAGAAGGCAGCTAGATGATACATTCAAAGTGCTGAAAGAAAAAGACTGCTGATGAGGAAAAAAAAAAAAACTGACAAATTAAGTAACTATAAATGATTGGGATAAGCGGCAGAAATCTAAATATATTCTGCATTCAGATTGCTTCCTAAGAATTCAGTTTAAAGAAACTGGAACTGGAAATTTTAAGTGACATGTTATGGGGTCTGTTTTTCTTCTTTAAATATAATTAGTTTAAAGAGCATAGAATTTCCTGCCAAAAGGTCTGCCACTTACCAAATGTGTAGTCTTGAGCTGGTTACCTAACTTCTCTTTGCCTCAGTTAACTTGTCTGTAAAATGGGAATAATATTTTCTCACTAAGATAATGTATAAGAAAAATCTTTGTAAATTGCTAAGGGCTATGCAAAAGGTAGTTTCTTCTTCTACCACAGCTGCCATCACTATTACTATTACCACCTAATAGACAGATGATGGTGGAGAAGCAGCTGTTCTTCCCCCTGCTATAATTACCTTTTGACTTGGTATCCTGGAAAATCTGGAAATGTGGTGGGAGGAGAGATGAAGGTGGTTCTTGCTGCTGTAGCCAGGCTTTAATAACTAAGTCCAAATGGAAGCTCTGGCTTTGTACTCACTAACCAGCCCTATACAGTCAGCTACCCTGTCTCTATTTTGTCATAATGTAAAGGAAAGGACAGTTGAATCTGATAGGATACCTCAGTTGCTCGATCTCCCCTCTCTACCTAACAGCTCTTTATTATGCACATATACACAGAGAAGACACTTCCTCTGTATCCTTTGTTTAGGTTGCTTAGTGGGACTGAGTGAACAAAGGGGTAATGGCTCAGCTTCAGCAGTGCCTACACAAAGAAATCAGTGCTATTCATCCATGAGGACAGATGGGCAGTTGCAACACTTCTAATAGTCTTGGCAGTGCTATTAAGTAATAAAAACAAATTAAGTGCCAAAATATTCTTTGTACCAAAAATATTTTTAAAAATCTTCCCAAATTAGCCATCGAATGGAAACAAATTGTGGAATATAGCATTTTAAATGCATAAATACACGTGCTTTTACCAACTGGCAGATATACAACCTAAAATATATTCATATGCAAAGACCACATATGCTTAGAGTACAGTTTATTATGTATGGCTGGCTAATTTTTTAGGTCCTGTCAAATAATGAATAGGAAAATAAAATGTAATAAAAAATATATAATCTTGACAGTCATTTGAAATGTACCATGTGTTACATGTGGAATGTTTTCCAGTGAAACCAATTTACTTGTTCCCACTTCCCATGACTCAGTACTAGATATTCAGGCTTTCTAAACTATTTTTTGGCAACCAGACTTTCTTGGAATAGTCATCTTTCCATCAAGTTATTCAGTACAGGCATTAATAATAAATCCTTGGTTATAGATATGTAACTAAAGATCATTCACATCATCTCTTTCAAACCTAAAAGCACATAATAGTTATTTTAAATAGATCACACATTATAGAGCCCAGAGTTATTTCTTGAGAATTAATTGCTACCATATGAAGCTGTAAGCACAATATGACCACATTAGATTTTTAGTTTAATTATGTCACTACTAACCTAGAGAATAGCTGGGTAATGTGAACTTCTAATTGAAAGACAAAGGTAGATTTGTGAGCTAATGCAAAATCTGTTAAAAATGGCTATGATTGCAAATTCGTCTGAGTGGAAAAAGCAGTACATAGAGCAAGACTTTTTAGAATAAGACTGTTAATGAAGGTAGTATTGTTATCTTTTCAGCAAGTATCTTCATTCATTCATTCATTTAAAAACTGCTTATTAAGCATATATCACATACTAGACCCTGCATCTTGAGTTTATTGGAGAAATATCTGGAGTTCTTTAAGAATACTGGTCCGAGCACACATGGCATGAAAGCTAGACCTCAGGAAGCAGCAGTAGGCTCCTTGCAGAACCACAGTCATTGCCCCTTGATTTAGAACTCAATTCCAAGACATGCCTCACTTCCCTCCTTCCTAGTTGCCACCCAAACAGATTTGTCCCTTCCTGTCTCACATGGCATGAAAGCTAGACCTCAGGAAGCAGCAGTAGGCTCCTTGCAGAACCACAGTCATTACCCCTTGATTTAGAACTCAATTCCAAGACATGCCTCACTTCCCTCCTTCCTAGTTGCCACCCAAACAGATTTGTCCCTTCCTGTCTAGATACCAATTTGTCTCTCTTTTTCCTACACTTACCAATCTCCCTCTTCCTCTCCATCCCACACCCTCCCACTGAGCCCTCTGGAACACCTGCTCTGTGATTAGCGAACTCCCCTAAATTTCAACCTCTTCTTCAAGCATTTTTCTACCACATTACCTTAAATGAAATCTTGCTGTCCCCTGGGACTCTGTTCACCATTGGAGCCCTCTGAAGTGGAGGCTGTTTATTCTCACGTCCAGGAGGTGAGGTTTTCTCCTTGCTCACCAATGTCACTTGCCTTTACTCTTCTGCCCTCCTATAAAATCCCCTGCTTCTTTAAGACTCATTCCATCTAATTATATCTTCCTCACCCCTGTTTGCTGTTGCCATCTATGAACTTTCTGGTCACTCTCATTCTCCGGAGCCCTTGGTCCATGGCTTCCATCCTTTTTCTTCAGTGCCATCAATATCCATGTAAATGATCCAGCCAAAACCCACCTGATTTCATCTCTCTAAGGATCTTCTCCTCCACTCCATCTAGCACTCCCACACACAAGCCCTGGATTTTGTCATCAGCCAAAACTTCTCTGCCTCCTAAATCATTTATTCCCATGTCATAATTTCCCTCACAGTCTCTCATAGCTCTCCAGTCTACTAACTCAGCAGCTCCCACTACAGTCATTCATTAAGTTACAAGTAAACCTATAGTTTTTTGATAGATAGTCCTTATCTATCAGCTCAGTCTGTTTTCATGTCCTCTTTTAATGGGTTTGCATTCTTGCATATTCTTTACATGCTCCTAGCAAAAAGCTAATGCTGGGTAAACCTGTAGCTGTGCATCAACAGTTAACTCCATCTTCCACTCTCCAGAATAGCCAACTCCTTACTCACTGTTTCTACTGTGATGGCTCATCGGTGCCTCCAACTCAGCTTGTCTGAGGATGAACTCATGATCTCCCCTTCTCTACCTCACACATACTGCAAACCTCCCCAGAGAGCCAAATTAGTCTTACCCATCCCAGTAAATGACATCAGCATCCACATGGTTGCTCAGACCAGCAACCTTGGAGTCATCCTTGACACCTCCCTCTCACTTCTCATACCTAATCAATCAACAAGACATTAATTTTTATGTCCCAAGAATCACCACATACCACTCCAGTGCCACCAACCATACTCTAAGCTATCAACATTTCTAACTTAGACCTTCTAATTAGTCTTTTTCACTCACGCTTGTCCCTTTTTAATCCATTCTCTACAGTACCTAGAATCTTTGAAAAACATTTGACTACATGACTTCTTTGCTTAAAATTCTACAAAAATATATAGAGCAGTGACTTAAAGGCAGGGTCAGGATTTTATCCTGAATATGACACGAATGAAATTTTTTTTAGGATGAAGAAATAAGTTAATACAAATATTACATCTATATGGTCTTCCTTTTATAAATTTATGGCTCAGTATATATTTGAGTGGACAATTGAATAAAATGACTTCTAAATTGAATATTGAAGACTAGTATATTCTTAAAGTGGGAAAAAAGGATAAATGTGTGACTTTCATAAATATACTTATGGGCATACAGTTTAAATGGTTTTTCAGCAGGAATTTGTTTCAGAATGAATTTATTAATACCCCTTTATAAACCAAGAAAATAGGCCATATAAAAAAAAATCTTGACAAACACGTAACTAACATATTTTGGGATGTATTTCTATCGTAGTTTTCTACTGTTCTCTGAATTTTCAGAGTAGCCTAAAATGTTCCAATTGAAGCATGTAACCACAGAGCCAGCCTCACACAAGTTGTGAACTAAGTAAAGTTTTTCTTTGATTTTCTTCCTCATCTCTTTTTTTAAACTCCAACAGTACCTCCTTCCCTAAGCCCCAGTATTGGTACAGTTCACTTTCATTGCCCTTAAACTGCATAATGGCTTCCCACAATGGTTTCCAGCTTGGACTGCCTTGTATTAAGGACCTGTTCCAGCCTTTGTCTTATACATCAAAACTTACTAGCACTTTCTCCTTAATGTACTACTTTACTTTCCAATATGACAACTAATTTTCATAAGCCGTTATATATTAATTTTAATGTAGAACTTCTGGAGACAATGCCAGAATTGATTGGTTTTTTCCACTCTATTTTCTGTGTAACCTTTCTACCAAGACAATTCTGTTGAACTTTACATTCCATTATTTGTATTATTAAAAAACAATAGGTATATAGATATGTTTTTTCTAAACTCATTTGCCCTCTTCCACAGAGATCCTTATATCTCTAGGGGTTTATACCCTGCCTCCCAAATCTCTTCCATCCCTGGCTATGAGTGTCATAAGCCTAAGAGCTGATTCACTGGCAATCCAAAGAGAAGTTAAGCAATGAGATATTCCTTTATCTCTTAAGTCACACATTTTAGCAAGTGTGTGGCAGAAAGTCGTATCGAACTGTGGTTATAGTGTTCCTGAACATCTTGGGTTGAGGTTTATTATTTTCTTCCCACAAGTCCAACCCATTGTTAAGAAACCTAACAAACAAGAGTCTTCCTAACAATTTGCCTGATTCTGAAAACAACATAACAAGCTTCAGAAGTGTTTTTTGAGCATGAAAAGGATAAATAATTAATAACTAACATTTCTTAAGCCCTCACCATGTGGTGTGAAGTAAAATGCTTTGTTTCTTTTAATCCTTACAAAAATCTGTTGTTATCTCCTTTTAGAGATATGGGAACTGATGTTATAAAAATTCATTTGCCCAAGAACTCATAAAAGGATCTAGGATTTGAATCCCAATAGGTCTGACTCTGAAGTTCATGCTTTCATCTCCATACTTCATTGTGAAGGATCTTTAATGTGCTAGAGATGGGCTGAGTCACCCAGTGTGTATATATTCACTCATTCATCCACTCATGAATTATTCATTCATTCAGCAACATTTGCTATATACACCATGCCAGGTGCTGTGAAAATCCAAAGCTTAGCCAAATGGAAGTCATTCTCTCAGGGAATGTGTCTACCAGGGAAAATGTCATGTATAGAAATAACTATAACATGAGGTGTACAGTGATAAGAGCTGTGAAACAGATTCCTGTTTTGAAAAACCATTAGTATTCAGAAAAGGGAGAAAACTTTTCCATCTGGAGCAGTGAAAAGCCTCAGAGAAAGACGGCATTTGATTTGGTCCTTGATAGATGAGATGATGAGAAAGTGTGAAGTTATTTCAGGCTGGGAGAGAATACAGGATATTTCGGGCTGAGGGAGAATACAAGAACAATGACTCAGAGAGGGGAAGTTAGAGAAAATTGTATCATGGAAAGCAAAAAGAGAGAAAATTTCAAGAAATGGTAGCTAAAAGTGAAATACCATGAATATGTTACTTAGCACAAAATCAGAACATGTGCCTGTATTTCATAACACTTTATTTTATTTTGTTTATGTATGTATGTATTTAGTTTTATTGGAACATAGTTGATTGTACATATCTGTTTGGTACAGCATTGAATATCAATACCTATCTTCAATATGTGGTATTCAAATCAGGATAATTAGTGTATTCATCATTATACAATGTAATTTATTTTCATGGCCCTTCACCAATTTTTCCCTTTCCACCCTCTCTCTCCCCCTTTATCACCCCTGACAACCTCGGTTCTATTTTCTTCTCTTAAAAAGTTCAACGTGTTATTGTGATTGTTGTATCCTCTTTTTCTTTTCTTTTTTTTTTTATTAGCTCCTACATGTAAGTAAGGACATGTAGTATTTCTCTATCTGTGCCTGGGCTTATTTTATTTAATTAACATAATTCTGAGTTCATCCAGGTTGATGCAAATGGCACTGTTTCATTCTTTTTTATGGCAGAGTAGTATTCCATTGTATAAATATACTACATTTTCCTTATCCAATGACAGGCATTTAGGTTGGCTATTGTAAATGGAGCTGAATAGGCATTTCTCAAAGAAAGATATACAAATGGCCAGTAGACAGATGAAAAAATGTGCAGCATCACTCAGCATCTGGGAAATGCAAATAAAAACCACACACACTGAGACGCCATCTCACTCCAGTTAGACTGGCTGTTATCAAAATGACAGAGAATAAATGCTGGCGAGGATGCAGAGAAAGGGGAACTCTCCTACGCTGTTGGAGGGACTGTAAAATGGTGCAGCCATTATGGAAAATGGTATGGAGGCTCCTCAAACAATTACAGATAAAACTGCCATATGACCAAGCAGTGCCACTGCTGGATGTATACACAAAGGAATGGAAATCATCATGTTGAAGGAACACTTGTACTCTCTTGTTTATTGCACACTTTTAGCCTCTTATGCATATACATTTTGTTGTCCCTTCTTCCATCTAGCATCTCTCCATACATGGGTGCTCAAGTCATTGTTTAAAGAAAAGAAATTTTGTTATAGGCGGTGGTAAAATTTATTGCCATTCAAGGATTAAACATCACTTATTTAGGAAAGAAAGGTTAAGGATATCCTACTATGTCCCCAAAGCTGTGTTAGGTGCTAAGAATGTATTTAAAAATAATGTTCTGTTTCTACCTTCAAGGATCTCAGAGTCTACTAAAGGAGAGAAGCATGTAAATAAGAAATTGCGGGCCAGCCTGGTGGTGCACTGCTACAGTGCGCCGCTTGGGAGTGTGGCGGCGCTCCCGCCGAGGGTTCGGATCCCACATACAGACTGGTTCCCGCTCACTGGCTGAGCGAGGTGCGGGAGCAACGCCGAGGGTTGCGATCCCGTTGCCGGTCCCGGTCCGGTACGGGCGCAACACTGAGGGTTGCGATCCGTTGCCGGACACGAAAAAAGACAAAAAAAAAAAAAAGAAATTGCAAGTATAACAAGTTCTGGGTAGAGGAGTATACTAGATACAGAAATGACACAAGAGAGGTAGTGAGCAGATCTGAGGGTGGTATTTAGGGAATGCTTCCAAAAGAGGAAACATCTCAGCCTAGTCTTTCTTCCTTTTTTTTTTTTTTTTTTTTTTAAGACAAGTAAGATCAACCCACATGTTCTTATTTTAAAGCTAAATTAATTTTTTTGTTTAATAACATATACTGGGTATCTTTTGTGTTAATATATATAGATATTCCTTATTCATTTTAATGGTTATATAGTAGTTCATTCTACAGATCAGCATGTTACATTTAAATTTTCATGGCCCTTCACCAATTTTTCCCTTTCCACTTCCCAAGCGGCGCACTGTAGCACTGCGCCACCGGGCCGGCCCCGTTGCAACCTCATTTTCCATCTTTTCCCTACTTGTTTGAAATGGCAACTTCATTACATACTAAAATTACATCTGTACTTACCTCTTTTTCTGATTTTTTTAAATTCTGTACTTTTAATCTGTTTGTACATTACTATTCCAACCTTGTCTTTGAATTACTATACCTTTATGACACATTTAACACCTCATAAAATTTGTTCCCCATTTTTTCTTTTATTTTTTAAAAAATTGGCTGTTTTCGTGTGTTATTCTTGAGCAGTTCTTTTAAAATAAACAGGATGAATATAAAACTATGAAAAGAAACTGCTGTCTCTTATAACCTCATCCTCCTTTAAAAGTCTTACTGTTGGGCTGGCCTGGTGGCGCACTCAGTAGAGTGCGGCGCTTGGGAGTGCGGCGGTGCTCCCGCCGAGGGTTTGGATCCCATATAGAGACCGGTTAGCTCACTGGTTGAGCGCAGTGCGGGCGTGACACTGAGGGTTGCGATCCCGTTGCCAGTCACAACAAAAGACAAAAAGGAAAAAAAAAATGTCTTACTGTTATAACTTTTATGAATGTTTAATTTGCATTTCAACAAATATAGACACATAGTTTCTATTGTAACATGGTATCTTCTGTATTTTAACATAGATTCCGTGTAGTTTGGAATACTGGGATGAACTTCAGAAGATTTTTGTTGCATTTCGAGAATTTAATCTGTCTGAAAGCAAAGTCTGTGAATTGCAGTTGCCAGATATCAATCTTGTGAATGACCAGAAGAAATTAGTATCCTCAGATCTTTGGAGAATTGTCCTGAACAGCAGTCAAAATGGAGCTGATGACCAAAGGTAACTCAGTGAAAGATAATGGCATTACACTGGAGAACTATCATCAAGTCATCTCTTATCTAGTGATCCCTCACATAGCTGTATCTTGGCTATCTAGTGGCTGCATCTATGTGACCTACAGATGAGAACCAGGAAGATAAAATCTGATTTTTCAAAGTCTGTGTACTAAAACTCCTGTGTTTTATGTGTAATACAGCCTTATAAGCCCTAAGAACCTGTCCCCTACATATAAAAGAAAAAAATACAAAAAAGCAAACTTTAAAAAAATAAAATCCAATCATCCTAAGCGTAAAAATATAGAGGAAAAGAGCCATATAGACTCAATAGACTCCTAATGATGCAGTAATCAATATGTGTAATGATAACTCTAGGACATGAAATGAAAAGTTAAATAAATTGAATTGTTTCCTTCTAAAAGGTGCATTTTGGAAATATTTCTATCTTTAATGATAAAACTTCAGAGACAAACCTCTGGGCATTAGGAAAATTTGGCTAACCAAAATAACTTATACCCAGGGATTTCAGATAGCTGAAGCTTTATCTAGCTATAAAGTCTGGCCATAATGACTCTCTAGAGCTATAGACTTCAGGTATTCTGAATCATGTCCCCAGAACTTTCTATTCCACACCTCCTATAGGGTGTCTGGTTAGTACCAGAAAGGGCCAGATTATCCCCATTTCCAATGTTTGCCTGCTTAACACATCCCCTGACTTCCGGTAAAGAAAAATGGCTTCAGCAACATATTCTGCACTTCTTCTAGTTTACACATCCCTGCTAAGCCTTTCTGCTCACACTCCCATAAAAGACAAGAGAAAGGAAGTAAACCACAACCAGAGGAATAGTTTTCTTAGATCATATAATATTATGTGTACTGTGCGGCTGTGCTATTCATCACTTTCGATGTCCTACCTTCTGATTCTCCTGATGGGTTGGCTTTAGCATTACCTTCTTTTATATAATCCCTCCTTTTTTTCCTTCCCAAACAACATTCTGACATTAACAGAGAGAAAGTCCACCATTTCAATACCCTGCAAATCAACTGTTTTTCTTTTTTATGGTATCTCTATTTTGCCTATATGTATACGTACATGCTTTTATAAGGTTCTAATAATAGCATGCCATTTTGTATTCTGCTTCCTACTTTATATTATAAATAATTGTGAATGCTTTTTCTTTGAAAGTATTTATTTTTTATTAATAATAATATATGCTCATTGAAGAATATTTGGAAAATAAAGAAAATAATACCACCCATAATTATATCACAGAGATAACCTCTGTTAAAATTTTGGTCTGTAGCCTCACAGTCTCTTTCATTGATTACTTTTTATGTTTAATAATGTGTTTTATACTTCAGATATTCTACTTATAGATCATTTGGGCTCTTCAAAAATAATTACCTTCCTAGCATATTATCCAGTAATATATAATTAAGGAGCATATATTAGAGACCTGTATATAATGGTGCAATAAAAAGAACACTCATCCTGTAAGGAATTAGGAGATGGATAGAAAGATAGCCTTTTCTAAGTATAGATTACCTAGTCAGAAACCAGGAAAACTCAGAAAATAGAGGTATGGATAATTACAATGATTCTTTTTAAACCTGAGTTTCATTAATAGTATCAAGTTAGAAGTGATTTGTTGATTATGATTTTTTTAAAAAATGCATCTACATTACTGAAAGAAGCATTTTAAACAAGGTTAATTCCTCTGAATCTGAAACATTTATAAAAATTGCTTTTGTGGTAAGCTTACTGCCATAGAAATGTGGAGGCTTTAGGGAACAGAAATTTATACAGACAATCAAATTCAAGCAATTTTTCATCAAGCTTTTAAGATTGTTATCACAGATTTTGTCCTCACTGGGATTTTTCACATTACCTAATATTTCACAATTGGTCTTGCTTTAAATTATTGGTGATTGATCATTTTTCAGGTAGAAAATTATCTTAATGAAATTAAATTAGAAGGGTTGGTTTAAAAGTCAACATAATAAAACACTTAAGATATTTTTCAGAAGGAACAATAAATAAATTCCATCCTATTTCTAGAAAGAAAACAATGCTTCGATAAGATGCAGACAGAAAACTTTTATAGCTAGCGCCAGTATATTCTATCACATGATAAATCTAAATCTATACAAAAACCTGATACTTTTATGATTATAGATTATCTTATCATCAGTAATATTCTCAGTGGTTTGAGAAGGATATGCATCAGACTGTTGGACATTACTAGGAGAAAGGTCATAAAAATAAGTCCCATGAAGCTTAATATTTAAAAAGAAGAGCCTCGGGGCCGGCCCGGTGGCGCACTGGATAGGTGTGCCGCTTGGGAAGCGTGGCGGTGCTCCCGCCCGAGGGTTCGGATCCCACATACAGACCGGTTCCCGCTCACTGGCTGAGCAGGGCGCGGGAGCGACGCCGAGGGTTGCAATCCCGTTGCCGGTCCCCGGTCCGGTGCGGGGGCAACATAGTATTTAATAGAGAACTTCAAGTTAGAATACCTGGGTTTAAGTCCTGGCTCCATCACCAGTAGGCTATGTGGCCTTGAGAACCTGATTTCTAAGCCGAACCTTTAAAGAGTGAATAGGAGCTAGCCAGTTGAAGAGATGGCAGGAAGCCTCCAATGCAAAGGACTGGAGACCAAAGAGTCAGTAATGACATTTCACCATCTTTAACTGATGGTTTTCCTGATGATATGAAAACAAATGGATTGGTAAGGATTATGGTTTTTTGAAGGTAGCATTTGAAGTAGAGTAAATGTTGACCTTTAGACTTAGTTTCCACAACAATACTGACTTTTGGGAGCTTTCCCCTTCTATTTGCTGTGCACTGGACTGGAGGCAAGAAATGCAACCTCTGGAGCCCTGGTTAGGCTCTCCATTTCAGCTATTTATTGTTAGTCTCATCATGTATGTATTTGCCCACACCCATTGTCCATTGCCAAAGCCTAATTAAACCAAGTTTATCAGTCAGGTCTGACAGGAAACAGATGACAACTCATACTGGGTGATTGATGAATTTAATGAAGGACTCTACAAAAGTATGGGCAAGGTTAAAGGATGGTGCAGTATCCTGGGGCTAGGAACCCTGGGAAACGATCTCACTCTTAGACCTAAAGGAGCCAGGTGACAGAGCCATTACTAAAACTCTAACAGAGTATTTGCAGCTGCTTTTGATAGAAGGGCACAGCCAATGTACAGAGATCTCGCTGACAAGGAGCCAAGGAAATATATACCCTCACCTAACTCATCTCCTGCCTTCTCATCTCCTGTGGGTACCTCTCACTGACTGAACACAAGGACAAGCCAGAGGACAAAGTAGATCTCGCTGACAAGGAGCCAAGGAAATATATACCCTCACCTAACTCATCTCCTGCCTTCTAATCTCCTGTGGGTACCTCTCACTGACTGAACACAAGGACAAGCCAGAGGACAAAGCAGCTTGTTAATGCAGTCCAGAAAGGTCCTTTCCAGGGGCAGAGTAGAAGGTGGGGAAGGGTAGAAAGTGGATCCATCTAGAAAGCTAAAAAAAGGAAGCTGCCCAGCAACCACATATTCTTATTTGCAATTTGCAGTTTCTTACCCAGTGTCTGGCTCTGGGAGGAAGAAAAGGGAAAAGGAGTTGTGGGCCCTCCTCTCAGGCTTTGGGCCACCCTACCCAGTTCCCTGGGTTTAACATCAATCAGTTGTCTTCTGGTGGATTAAACAACTTTGTACTTTGTTTCCCCCTTATCTTTACCCTCAAATGGCTAATTCCAGAGGTACTTATTTTGGCTGTGTCAAGTCACAAATTACAGGTGTTTATCATATGACACAAATATAACTGTGCAGATCTTGATATGTATGTCCAGTTAACTTTGTTATCAGTTGTTTGATGATAATGTTAAACACTGTTGATCTGTGCCAAGTCTTTGGCACTTTGTTGTTTATAAAGCCTGGTCATCTTCTCACAACATTAAAACATGTGAGAGCAGATTGCTTACAAGGACTTTTTATTTCCACCCTCAAAATGCTGATTTATGATGAAAGGTATACTGGAAAGAGAATGGCTTTAAGGGTGTGTAGCTCTTTCCTAGTGCAAGAAAAGTCGAATCTCTGATGAGTTTTTTGAAGTGCTTTCATGTTTGGATATGCTTATGTATACATATATTTTTTTCTCTTCCTACCCCCTTTAAGATACCATAAAAGAAGTCGCTGTCCATTCTTGTTTGGTAATATTTAAGACAGTGATCCATAGCTTTCTGTGTGTATATGAGAAGGAGCTGCTTTTCATTTCCCAAAGCCTTGATTCTTGTATATAGACAGTGGAGGAATCGGATAAAGAGAGATGATGGCTAAGTCCCTGAATCATTTATTTTATCTCTGCTGGTTAGTTGAGCTCCCTTCTACCAGGAAGTAACTGTGACCTCCAGATATTGTTCCCCTCATTTGCCTACTTAGATTTGTGTTTTTAGATGTACTTAGATTTGGGGGGTAACTTTTTTTTAAATCTTTTGAGTTTTAAAAGCCATTCAGACATAAATCTTGACATTAGGAGCTGTTTTGTCACTTCTGTTTCTAGTCATACAATGGTATGATCCAGGATTTATCCAGAAAAATTCTTTCTTTATTCTTTCCTAGGGAGCTAAACCTAAGTTTTTGCCTTCTCTCCCTTGGGTGAAAGGAATACCTACATTTTTTTCCAAAGTGTTCTTTTGAGGCCTTTTGCTATTTCCTTTTAGTTCGTAATTGAAATCTATGTAAAAAAAAAAAATCCTCCAGGGCGTTGTTCTTTTGCCCAGTAGTCCTTCTCCCATGCACATTCTCCAAGATACTCAGTGTTCCTCAGGTCTCACTTAAAGTTCCCGGCTGATGGTGCTAACAAGGTCTCTGTGTTGTGTTGCTTATTCTATGAATCTCAGAAGATTACTCTCCCTCTTTCTTTTTTAAGTTAGATTTAAAGGAATCCTTTATCGGAGGGCCTATTTAAGGCTGTTTTTCAAACTGAAGATTGCAACCCATTACTGGGTCATGAAATAATTTACCAGATTGCATCTAGAATTTCTTTAAACAAAATAGGATAAAATAAAATGCAAAATACCAGTGTGAAAAAGACAAATATTGTGTGATTCCACTTATATGAGATACTGAGAGTAGTTAGATTCATAGGGACAGAAAGTAGAATGCTGGCTGCCAGGGGCTGGCAGGAGGGGAGAATGCAGAGTTATTGCTTAATGTTTATTGTTTAATGTTTCCCAATCTAGTTTGGGAAAATAAAAAAGTTTTTGGAGATGGATAGTGGTGACAGTTACACACCAATGTGAATGTACTTAATGCCACTGAACTGTACACTTTAAAATGGTTAAAATGATAAATTTTGTGTTAAAGTTTTTGGAGATGGATAGTGGTGACAGTTACACACCAATGTGAATGTACTTAATGCCACTGAACTGTACACTTTAAAATGGTTAAAATGATAAATTTTGTGTTATATATATGAGGGGTCTTCAAAAAGTTCATGGAAAGATTCATATTATCTTTTAATTCCATTTTTCCCCAAACTTTTTGAAGTATCCTCATATCTTGTCACAATGAAAAACATCAGTATGTGTCATATTTTCAGGAAATCTTTTCCCCTCCTGATTTATATAATAAAAGGATTACAATAAAACTGTATTTATTCTTTTGGGTTAGGATTAAGGCATTTGAAAAATGGTGACCCCAAGGCGTAGAGAGAACATGGTGTGGCAGGTGCACGCATGCTGCCGTGTCCTCTGTCAGCTGTTCAGCACTCTCCCAGGACAGACAGTGCTTGTACTGTAGGCAGGAGAGAGTTTAGATGAATCAATGGTGAGAGGCAGTGCCACACTGAGATGAATGCCAGTGTGATATTGTGAGATCCGTCTTGGGGAGCAAAAGATAATCACCAACAATTAATGTGAAGTAAAGTGACCAGTATGGTACATTGTTTTGCCAACAGGAAAAAGAGGGATGGGTTTTTTTCTATTATCACATGCTAGACATGCTTAGTAGTTTATATGCATTATCTCACTTCATATTTAAAGCAGGACCAATTACTATAGTCATTTATAAATGAGAAAACTGAGACTTAGCCAAATGAAGTAATTTGCCCAATGTTAACAATATAAGCGGTAGTGCATTCATTTTAATCTGGGTTCTCTCACCATAGTTACTCTCTGCTTAATCTCTTATCTATATTATAAAATGCTTATTACCACAGAGGGATCCAGAGAAAAGCTCAGAGTTTCTTCATTCAAGTCAGATCATTGTTTGGTACCTCCTATGCTGGAGTAGTTCACCCCAGAGTGACACTCAGGGGTGAATCTTTAGGGAGTATGCTTGGCTCTCCACAGTGCTATTAAAATAGAATTAATCTACTTATAGGTATGCTGGATGTTCCTTGTTTAAAGAATTGATACCCCTTTATAGGTCACCCAGGACAGTTGATAAATAACCCTTTGGTTAAAATGAAGGTATAGATACATAAAATTCTTGCCATGCTTTCTATCATTTAGAATATTCCCACTATTCTAAAATTCTGAGTTTACATCTTAACTTAGTCATTGAGTATTGTAATGATGAATAAGCTAACTAGCCTGATCTAACCATTGCACATTGTACACAATTATTGAAAATCACTGTTGTTCCCCACATGTAGTATAATGAATTTTCTTTAAAAAATAAAAATAAATAAATGAACTTACAGATATTTGAACAAGTACTGAATCTTGAGTTCTGTTTATTACCGTTTGAGATGTCTTGCTTCTAGGGGCCATTTTCCATCATGTTAGAAGTGAATAACACCAGAGACTTCTGTGAACACTGCCATGGGCCATGAATTTTGAAAAGCTTTTGGGAAAAGGAGAAGAACTGAAATATAAATACTATAGGTTATGAGTTATTTTTTTTTACTTTTCTATTTCTGCTTATTATACATCTTATAAGTTGTTTTTCCTTTTGATATCTGAATCAGGGCTGCAGGTTAGCTCAGTTGGTTAGGGTGTGGCCTTGTAACACCAAGATCAAGGGTTCAGATCCCCATGCCAGCCAGCTTCAGAAAAAAAATAAATAACAACAATGATACCTTAATAATATCAAAGTCCATTGTACTTAATTAAAGAAATTATGCAAATAGTGGTTTTGATTTGCATTTCCCAGATGCTGAGTGATGTTGAGCATTTTTTCATGTGTCTGTTAGCTATGTGTAAATCTTTCTTTGAGAAATGCCTATTCAGCACCTTTGCCCATTTTTTAATTGGGCTACTTATTTTTTTGCTGTTAAGTTGTTTGAGTTCCTTGTATATTCTGGATATTAATGCTTTGATACATATTTTGCAAATATTTTCTCCCACTCTGCTGGTTGTCTTTTCACTCTGTTAATTGTTTCTTTTGCTGTGCAGAAGCTTTTTAGTTTGACATTATCCTATTTGTTTATTCTTCCTTATGTTGCCTGTGCTTTGGGGTCATATTCATAAAGTCTATGCCCAGTCCTACTTCCTAAAGTGTTTCCCGTATATTTTCTTTTAGGAGTTTTATAGTTTCAGGATGTATATTTAATTCTTTAATCCATTTTGAGTTGATTTTGGTATATGGCAAGAGGCATGGGTCTAGTTTCATTCTTCAACATATGGATGTCCAATTTTCCCAGCATCAGGGCCAGCCCGTGGCTCACTTGGGAGAGTGCAGTACTGATAACACCAAGGCCATGGGTTTGGATCCTGTATAGGGATGGCTGGTTCGCTCACTGGCTGAGCGTGGTGCTGATGACACTAAGCCAAGGGTTAAGATCCCCTTACTGGTCATCTTTTTAAAAAAAAAAAAATTCTCAGCATCATTTATCAAAGATGTAGTCTTTTCCCCAGTGTGTGTTCTTGATGCCTTTGTTGAATCCCAGATGGCTGTAGGTATATGGGCTGATTTCTGGGTTTTCTATTCTGTTTCATTGGTCCATGTGTCTGTTTTTATGCCAGTACCATGCTGTTTTGGTTACCAGAGCTTTGTAGTATAGTTTGAAGTGAAGTAGTGTTATGCCTCTGCTTTATTTTTTTGCTCAAAATTGCTTTGGCTATTCGGGGTCTTTTGTTCTTCCATATGAATGTTAGGATTGTTTTTTCCATTTCTGTGAAGAATGTCATTAATATTTTGTTGGGAATTGCATTGAATCTGTAGATCAGTTTGGGTAGTATGGACATTTTCATAATGTTAATTCTTCCAATCCAAGAGCATGGAATATCTTTCCATCTTCTTGTGTCCTCTTTAATTTCTCTCAACAGGGATTGGTAGTTCTTGTCATAGAGATATTTCACATCCTTGGTTAACTTTATTCCTAGGTATTTGATTTTTTTGGTGACTTTTGTAAATGGGCTAGCTTTCTTGATTTCTTTTTCTACTACTTCGTTGTTGGAGTATAAAAATGATGCTGATTTTTGCATGTTTATTTTGTGTCCTGCAACTTTGCTGAAATCATTTATCAACTCTAAGAGTTTTTTTGTGAGTCTTTAGGCTGCTCTGTATATAGAATCGTGTCAGCTGCTAACAGGGACAATTTGGCTTTGTCTTTTCCAATCTGCATGCCCTTTCTTTCTTTCTTTCTCTCCCCAGATTGTTATGGCTAATACTTCCAATACTATGTTGAATAGGAGTGGTGAGAGTGGGCAACCTTGTCTTGTTCCTGTTCTTAAGGAAAATCTTTCAACTCTTCTCTGTTCAGGATGATATTGTCAGTGGGTTTATCATATATGGCTTTAATTGTGTTAAGATACTTTCCTTCTGTACCTAATTTGTTGAGAGTCTTTATCATGAAGGGATGTTGAATTTTGTCAAATGCCTTCTCAGTATCTTTTGAGATAATCATATGGTTTTTGTCCTTGATTTTGTTATTGACTTGAGTATTTTGAACTTTCAGGGATTCTTGCATCCCTGGAATGAATCCCACCTCATCATGGTTTATAATTTTTTTGATGTGTTCCTGTATTCTGTTTGCTAATATTTTATTGAGGATTTTTGCATCTATATTCATCAAAGATATTGACCTATAGTTTTCTTTCTTTTTTTTTTCTTTTTTTGTTGCATTTTTGTCTGGTTTTGGTATCAGGGTGATGTTTGCCTCATAGAATGAGTTTAGGAGAATGGCCTCTGTATCAATTTTTTGGAATAGATTGTAGAGTATTGCTATTCTTTCTTCTTTAAAATTTGGTGGAATTTGGCAGTGAAGCCATCCGGTCCTGGCCTTTTCTTTGCCAGGAGACTGCTGATTACAGCTTTTATCTCTTTGATTGTTATTGGTCTCTTCAGGTTTTCTGTGTCTCCTTGATTCAGTCTTGGTAGTTTGTTTGAGTCCAGAAATTTGTTCATTTCCTCCAAGTTTTCAACTTTATTGGCATATAGTTGTTTATAACAGTCTCTAATGATTCATGGCATTTCTGTGATATTGGTTGTAAAGTCTGCTTTTTCGTTTTTAATTTTCCTTATTTGGGTCTTCTCTCTTCTTTTTTTAGTTAGCCTAGGTAATGGCTTGTCTATTTTGTTTATCTTCTCAAAAAAACAACTTTTTATTTCATTGATCTTTTGTATTGTTTTTTGTTTGTTTGTTTCTATTTAATTTAATTCTGCTGTGATCTTAATTATTTCCTTCTGTCTACTAACTTTGGGAGTGGATTGTTCTTGTTTTTCTAGTTCTTTAAGGTGAAGTGTTAGGTGGTTTATTTGCCATCTTTCCATTCTTCTGAAGTAAGCATTTATTGGGATAAACTTCACTCTTACTATTGCTTTTGCAGTATCCCACAGGTTTTGGTATGATATGTCATTATTTTCATTACTTTCAATAAATTTTTTGATGTCCTGTTTAATTTCTTCTTGGGCCCATATATCATTAAATAGAATGTTGTTTAATTTCTATGTATTTTTATAGTTTCCAGAGTTTTGCTTGTAACCAATTTCTAGTTTTAATCCATTGTGGTCTGAAAAAATACAGGAAATAATTTCAGTTTTTAAAAATTTGTTGAAACTTGATTTGTGACCTAACATGTGGTCTATCCTGGAGAATGTTCCTTGTGCTGATGAGAAGAATGTATATTCTGTGGTTGCTGGATGAAATGTTCCATAGATATGTGCCAGGTCCAATTGGTCTAAAGTGTTGTTTAGGTGTTGTGTTTCTCTGTTGATTTTTTGCCTAGATGATGTGTCCAGTGTTGAAAGTGGGGTGTTCAGTTCCCCTAGTATTATGGTATTTGGGTCTGTCTCTTCCCTAATAGTATTTGCTTTTTATATCTGGCTGCTCTGATGCTGGGTGCATATATATTTATGATTGCTATGTCTTCTTGCTGGATAGATCCCTTTATCATTTTATAGTGGCCTTCTTTATCTCTTTTTATGGTTTTTGGTTTAAAGTCTATTTTATCCAATATAAGAATCGCTCCTCCAGCTTGCTTTTCGTTTCTCTTTGCATGACATATCTTTTTCCATCCTTTCACTCTTAGTCTGTGTGTGTCTTTACAGGTAAAGTGAGTCTCTTGAAGACAGCATATTATTGGGTCTAATTTTTAATCCAATTAGTCAGCCTGTTTTTTGAGTAGGGAATTTAATCCTTTTACATCGAGTTATTATTGAAAGGTGTAGATTTACTCCTGGCATTTTATTGATACATCTTTTGTTCCTTTCTTTCCATTTTACTGTTTGTCTTCTGTGTTTGTTAGTTTCTTGAGGTGGTAGATAATGTTCTTTTCTCTTTATTGTTTGCATTTTTGTTTTAGTGGTGTGTTTTGTTCTTTCTTGAGTATTCATGGTAGTGATGGTTGTTTTTCAGGTACCAGGCACAGTACTCCCTTGAGAATTTCTTGTAGGGCTGGTCGTGTGGTGTTGAGCTCCCATGGTTTTGTTTGTCTGAGAAATATACTGTTTGTCCTTCATTTCAGAAGGATGGCCTTGCTGGGTATAGTATTCTTGGCTGGCAATTTTTGTCATTTGGTATTTTGAATATATCATCCCATTCTCTTCTGGCTTTTAGGGTTTCTGATGAAAAGTCGGCTGTTAGACTGATAGGGACTCCCTTATAGGTGACTCAATGCTTTTCTCTCAGAGCTTTTAAGATTCTCTCTTTGTCTTTGAGCTTTGCCAATTTGACTATAACATGTCTGGGAAAGGACCTTTCTGGGTTAAATTTGTTTGGGGATCTTTGAGCCTGGTAGATTTATTTATCTTCAGGTCTGTATTTATTTATCTTCACATCTGTATCTCTCCCTAAACCTGGGAAGTTTTCTGCTCTTATTTTGTTGAATATGTTTTCAGTGCCTTTTTCTTTTTCCTCTCCTTCTAGAACACCCATGATTCAGATATTTGAGCACTTAAGGTTTTCTGCTGTCTCTCTCAGATTTTCTTCATTTAAAAAAATTTTTTTTTCTTTTTTTGTGCACTTGGGTTATTTTGAAAAGGCCATCTTCAAGATCAGAAATCCTCTCTTCTACTTGTTCTAGTCTGCTATTTAAGCTCTCTGTTGTGTTTTTTATTTTGTTAAAAGAATCCTTCAGCTCCTCAAGCTCTGCTACATTCTTTTTTAGGACATTAATTTCTTTGTACATTTCCTCCTTTGTGTCTTGGATACTTTTTATCATTTCTTTATGTTGTCTATCTGAATCTTCTTGTATCTCATTGAGTTTTCTTAGAATTGTTGCTCAAATTCCCTTTTCAGTCATTTCAAAGACTTCCTGTTCTATAGGATCTGGTTTTTGAGAATTATTATATTCCTTTCATGGTGTCATATTTCCTTGTTTTTTTTTTTATTTTTTTGTCTTTTGTCTTTTTTCCGTGTCCGGCAACGGATCGCAACCCTCAGTGTTGCCCCCGTACCGGACCGGGGACCGGCAACGGGATTGCAACCCTCGGCGTCGCCCCCGCGCCTCGCTCAGCCAGTGAGCGGGAACCGGTCTGTATGTGGGATCCGAACCCTCGGGCGGGAGCGCCACCGCGCTTCCCAAGCGGCGCACTATCCAGGCAACCCTCAGTGTTGCCCCCGCACCGGGCCGGGGACCGGCAACGGGATTGCAACCCTCAGCGTCGCCCCCATGCCTCGCTCAGCCAGTGAGCGGGAACCGGTCTGTATGTGGGATCCGAACCCTCGAGCAGGAGCGCCACCGCGCTTCCCAAGCGGCGCACTATCCAGTGCGCCACCGGGCCGGCCCAATTTCCTTGTTTTTTTATATTTCTAGTATCTCTACGTTGGTGTTTGGTCATATGGTAGAAAAGTTGCGCTTTTTCTCATACTCTGGAGTGGGGTTTGCAGAGAGGGAGTTCCTCATGTGGATGTGTGTTATAATGACAGTTGAGTGGGGTGTTTTAATATTGGCTCCAGGTAGACACAGTAGTGTACTCTCTGTGTAGGTACTTTGGCTGAATTCGGTGTTGGAGTTATGTGAGAGTGCCTCTGTGACCTACTCCCTGGGACACTTAGAATTTCCTTGCTGAGGTTGGTGACACTATGTTAGTTCATCAGGGCATGGACAAACTCTTAAATTTTGGAGGGTAGCACCTGGAGTCTTGTCACTCTTAGGTTATGGTGGGTGTTCTTGGGCAGGACTGTTGGCACCTTGGCTAGCTCACCCTGGCCCTGAGAGGTGCACTGGAGTACACTAGTGCTCCTCAATTTGAATGGGTGACTTTGGGTGGGTCTTCTCTTTTTTCTTTACTCTTTCCCTAGGCTCCACTGGTAAGCCTCCTTCTGTCTATACTTATGAAAGGTACCCAATGAAGTATCAGTGCCTGCTGTTATGACAGCGAGCCATCCTTGTGGCAGCAGTTGCTGTGATAGTGGCTGTCATGGACCACTCATTCCACACTGGTGTCCACAGTAGTGATAGGGAGTGTTGCTGACGGTGAGGCTATCTATCTCTCTGGCAGGGCCTTGGAGGTGGCTATGAGGGTCTCTCAGGGGTGGGGCTCACTTCAGAAGTCTAAGTTTTTGAATACAGATTGATCTAGTAACTATTTTAGTCAAGATTTCAGGATTGAAAGAGTATTGCTGATCATTTGAGTATGATTTTATGATTCAGGAGTTGCTATATGATCAAGCTTCGAAAGTTCATGGAAAGATTTGTAATATCTTTTAATCTCATTTTTCCACGAACTTTTTGAAGTCCCTTAATATATACCTAGAAATATCTTTTTCTAGCTACTGATTAGTGCATTTAATTCAGGGAACGTGAAGAATTAATTTGTTATAAATAAGGATTTTGGCAGATACTCATGCTGTTTTAGCAACCTTTTCCAATACGTTATAATATCTGCTATTCTCAAGAGATAGAAAAATAAATCTTGGAAAATCTCAGAGTGTCAGAAATTGTAGTTGGCAAGAAAAATGCTTCAAATAAACACCTCAAATTGTGTACTCACTGTTTTAAAACTGATCTCATAGAACTCTCACCTGGATTTTTAATATTTTGACTAACATTCTACCCTATTTCTTACAATTTCTTGAAGTAGCATAAGAGAAAGAGTTCAAATGTGTAAAACACATGTACAACTGATACATTTTGCTTTTCTGAATAAATGCAAGTTTTAATTTTACCTTGCCAATGAAATCTTTTATTTGTAGCACCATAGATAAATTCCTAGAAAGTTGTTTGGATTAGTGTGCCCATTTATAGATGTTTTAAGAATGTACTTAGCTTAATTTTTGTGCATAGCGTTTAGTCAATAACATAGTGGCCCAGGGTTAGTGTTTTCTCTGTATGTGATAGAGATTTACTAACATTGCAGTAAATACCACCACATAACTGTAAACTCTTTGAGGTTAAACAACTCAGTAAACATGTTGGAATCTTCCTAGTGTTCATTTTCACTAGGCTTTTCACAGCCTCTTAAACCCAGCTGAAGAGTCACACTTCTGAGAATCACACATGACTCACCCCACGCCATTCTGAGTTCCTCTTATGTTTCCACTCTGGCAACAATTTGGACTTTCCTTTTCCTGGGTGGTTGTTCTGTTTTGTAATGTTTGTAAATGTCTGTGTATTGGTATCACCCATTAAACTCTGATTTCTTTGAAAACCAAGGATTTATTTTTCTTGTTTTTCCTGTCTTAGTTCTCCCTAGGATACTATAAGTCATTGTAAATGTCTGTGTATTGGTATCACCCATTAAACTCTGATTTCTTTGAAAACCAAGGATTTGTTTTTCTTGTTTTTCCTGTCTTAGTTCTCCCTAGGATACTATAAGTCATAGTGTTTGTTCTTCTAGGCTCCTTTTGGATTTGAGAGCCAGGATACCATAGCTGCAGAACAAATTTCAGATTGGAAAGAAGAGGGCAGAGGACAATAGGGGGGAAGGGAAGGATCTATTCATTGATCCACAATTAATAGGATGCACCTTGCTCTCCACCTTCCTGCCCCAAACTCCAATTTCTCATGCTTCTACTAGCACTAATGCAGTCTAGGCAGCATGCTTCCTGTGCACATCAGCAGCCGCCATGCAAATGTCTTGCCTCCTATGGACGCCTTCACTATTCATTTTAATCAGATTTCACTTGTATAAAATGTATTAAAAAGATCAGCAAGTGAAGAGAGGACCAATTCATTGTAATTGTCCATGGTACCCTCATTCTTCTGGACATGGTTATAACTTTTATAGCACCTAGTACAGTATTCAGGGGGTGTTCAATGAAAAGTATTGACTGACTCATATAGGAATATGGGTATGGAATATGAAGTACAACAAAAGTGAAACATTTATGGTGACACTGAAAGTATTGTGTCATACTCTGAATTTTGTTGGTCTTAAACTAATATGAAAACAAATTGTCTATAAGTTATGTGAGATGCAGATGGAAGAAAATTGGGTTAGAAGCAGGTCAGCATGGCCTGGGGGTTGAGGATCCTTTGAAAGTTTTCTGCCAATAATTTATATAGACTGATCAATAGGAACTTAATTTTTTAAAACAGCTACTTTATGTGTGAGTAAATAAAGAAGATTTGATAACATATTGACTATAAGATTTGGGGTGCTAGCTTTAAAAACCTTTATGGAAAGACATTTCACTTATATAATATTGGGTAATTTAGGTTACTGAACTTCTTTTATTACTTATTTCCCGTAGCTCTGCCAGTGAATCTGGTTCCCAAAGCACTTGTGATCAACTTGTAACTCCAACAGCCCTGGCTGCCTGTACCAGAGTGGACTCCTGTTTTACCCCATGGTTTGTCCCATCTCTCTGCATTTCCTTCCAATTTGCTTGCCTGGAGTTCCGTCTTTGTCATCACCTTGATCAACTAGGCACAGGTATCTTTACTTTAGCATCAGAATAACATCCACTTAATGTTTACTGTTTCCTCCTGAATGTTCTCAAGACACAATTCATCCATTTTTACCCTTATAATTTTCAGAAAATATAAAGTGAGCACTGGCAAAGTTATTGTAAAGTTGATTTGGTACAAAAGTGCACCCCTTACTTTTGAACCAGCTTATGGACCTATGATATAAGTTACCAATGGTGTTGAGCTGCCATGTTTCTGCATGCTTCCTAATGAGAATTTTCAAGGAAGTTACAAAAATTGCAGGTTTACTATTATTTGAAATTATGATCTTTTTGAAAGAAACACGTCTGTTTTTGTTCTGTCTTCTGAGCCATTCCATGACTGGCAAATAGATTTCGAAAGTACTTAATATTGCCTGATTTCAAAAGAATGAATACCATCTACAAAAGAGGTGCCTATTCTCAAATTAATTTAAAGGAGTGCTGTTTTTATAAGTTTAGAAGGAAGAAGATTAAATTTTCCCACACACCCAAAGTAGCCTTTTATAAATTTGCTAATGTTACTTGAATAATTATTTCTAAACCATTTATATTCTGTACCAAACCTTTTCTACTTAATACATTTTGATTCAGGTATTAGGTTTTCAACCTACGTGTAATGGAAAAGGGAAAACATCAGATTAAAACCAAACACAGCTGCTGTTAAGCATCTTGCCTTTTCAGCAAAAATGGAGTTTAGCTTACTTTTTTCTAAATCTCCTTGAATCATGTTTTTGTTTTTATTTTTGAGATTTGGTTGGTAGATACAGAGCAGTGCTATAAAACTCTCCTTAGATAGTTACCTCCTCTTCATTTTACTTGTCTTCTGTGATCAAATTCTTGTCTGTGAAAGTGAAAGTAATCTTTGAACAATATGAATTTAAGAGACCTGATAGAACAAAAGTTTTGTTTGCAAGTATCAAATGGTAATTCAAAGATTGTAATATCTTTCAATGTTTGAATTTATTAAACACAATATATTAAATTCAGTAACCAAAAAGTAAGTTAAATGTCATCTCACTCTTTATTTCCATGAAGTATTGGCTCATCTTAACTGCTGGTTTTGTTTTCTTAACAGCGCAACCACAGCACCTAAAGCCATTCATTTCTGATAAAAATGTGCCATCTGAACTAGAATACATGATTGTTTCCTTCAGAGAACCACACGTGTATCTTCGACAGTGGAATAATGGTTCTGTCTGTCAGGAGATTCGATTCTCAGCTCAAACAGACTGTAAACTTCTAGAGTGCAGAAATGTTACAATGCAAAGCGTGGTGAAACCCTTCAGCATGTTTGGACAGGTTGCAGTTTCCAGCAGTACAGTTGAAAAGCAGCTCGACTGCACCATGATAGTTGACTCTATATTTGTAAACTTTGGACAGCATATAGTTCATTCTCTAAACACTGCAATACAAGCTTGGCAACAGGTATGCACATTCCAGAACAGCTTACAGTTTGGTTGCTTATGATCTTTTATTAGGTATTGAATGTTATCACTTTTAATAATAGTTTAAACACAAACAAAAATGTAAGAGAATGAAAAAATTTGATGGGCACCATAATATTTGGGGCCTTCTCTGTTTTGGCAAAGTGTTGCATGTTATTTTTTAAAAACTTTGGGGAATATGGGTTCCCCACACATGAGTTGGTGATCATGCCCACATTTTTGTGACTAATGTACCACATCTGTGTGGAAAGTAACATATTCCCAGAAATTTTTTCCAAGTATTGTGGCTTTAGTTTGCCAAACCTTTAACTTAGCTATGTACCAAATTGTCTCAGGGTCCATTGCAGAAATGAAGAACCTGTGTGAGCCTTTCTGTTAATAAGCATTTCATCTTTTCAAACAAAAGAAAACAGTGAGATGAACTAGTCTTCGTCTTTTCCTCTACTGTCATTCTGCCTTTTTTGATTCACTAAAAAGTGCTGGATAATGGATTGTGTGGGTCAGTTAGAGACTCTTTTTATTTTATTATTATTTTTTTTTAATGTGGATCAAAATTTTAATTTTTTTTTCATTAAATTTTTATTTTGTCAATATACAATGTAGAGACTCTTGATTAATAATTTTTAACTCTTATCTCATCAGAAATTAGCTGTATCCAAAAAGGGATGCAGTATAAGTCTATGCTAAATGGCATATTTAAAATGGGAAACTTGTCCATATCTGCTAGCATGAGAGTAATTTCACAGAATGTTTGGTTGATGTGTTCATTGATTTAAAAACAAATCACTTCTGCTTTCATTACTGATTTTCAGTGTTCTATTGTATGTCTATCAAGTTTGTGTTGCTGTTTAAGCTGAGACATTTCTTCACATTTTGTATATGTTACATACATTTGTGTGGAGCTGGCTGTCTGAGAGAAATGGTCCTTCATTCCACAGTGACCTCTTGAGTATGGGAGTAGGGGGGTGGCTCTGGTTCTCTAACTTAAGAATTTTTATGGGAATAAACTATTTTCTTTATATGCATGAAGACCTATACAAGACTAAGGAATTAATTACCTAACATGGCACTGTAATAGCAAAAGGAAAGAAGATAACACATCTGTTTTGTATTTTAAAAATCTTTTTTAAGGGCATTCCATGGTTTTCTTGTTGCAAAGGACATGCGTAAAATAAGAGCTAGTGTGATCTAAATCTTTGCAGCTGGTTCAAATAGTAATGTGAAAAAACCTCCATGGCTCCAATTTCTGTTTTTTTTTGTCATATTTTGAACAATGCATTTAATAAAAAACAAACCTAGAAAATATAAAAGAGTCATTGATAGAGCATTTAAACCTAGGATATTTTTGTCTTGGTATCAGAGCCATTATAAAAGGACTCATGTGTAGCAACTACTGCAAAATGGCCTTCAGAAATATCAGTTTCCTCCCAGGATAAAAATATTCTCTTAGACATAGCTAGCTGTACATATAAATAAAATATGGTACATAAATATTTAAATGTTTTAAACCACATCAGAGTGTGAATGACTGACTGGTTAACACAGTGCCTTGAAGGAATATTCTGAGTTTTTTAAAAAATGGAATTGTATATTTGATTAAGTAGAGCCATATGTCACGTAGCATATTGCTGACAGGTACATTCTATGAATAGTTGGTTCTGATTTATACAGGGATTTGGCAATGTTAGCATGAGCCACAAGAGGATATACTTCTGTAATTGTTGCTGTAATTTTCTTGTTTCCTCCCATGTCAGGGGTACTTGCCACCAAGTGTTAATGTGGTAAGCATCTAACCCTGTGTATTCTAAAGTAAATACAAAAGTGCACTACCTTGAAATTATAGGACATTTGACATTGAAATGGACTTATAGAGGTTTATTAAGTTCATTGTTTCTAAGATGTTCTGAATGTGGTTTATCCCCTTTAGAGGGGAAGTTTCGTTTCCCGTACTTGGGTTTTATCGTACGTATAATGTTCACATACAGTGTAAGTGTTACCAGTGAGAAATATGAATTCAATAAGCAGGATAAGTGATCTGAGTTCTCTACATACCTTTTGTTGGATTTATATTGGAGACAAGTAGTTTGATCCAGTGTGGATGGACTAGACAGTTGAAGCATGGAACAATTTGGCCTTTCACCTTTAAGCCATGAATGAGTTCAAGATTAACAGAAGCCTTCATCAGTGTCTGATTTCTCTGGCTGTAGATTTTTTCTCTTCTCTTTTATAAACTGTTGTATAAAACCAGATGAAGAACCCAAAATACCACTTGCAGTTTGCTTTATATTTCTATGTCACATTCCCAGATTTGGACGAAATAGCACTTAAAGGGTTTTTTTTTTTTAATGAAGGTTACACTCATGTATCTTCTTTTACATCAAAATGATATCTGTATTTAGTTTCAAATGCTTGTACAACACTCCAGAAACTTAAATAGGAATAAGCCATCTTTTCGTTTACAAATTCAAGTGAGCATTCTGAAGCTCAGCATATGTGATGTCACATTAAATGCTTATGAACCTTTTTGTAATGTACCAGAACTTAAGACATTCCAAGAAATGCTTAAACTTATTACAGTTATAATGAACTCCACAGATGAAGGAGCAGTAGAGAAACAGTTCCCTGAGGACTCTGAGTATTCTTTAGAAAAATGTAAACAACCCCCTTGTGTTCTTTAATTTACATTTTTTCCTAAAACCCTCATCATTTATTAAAGGTCAGTTTTTAGAGATGAGGAAAGTAATATCTTTTTTTTCTACTCAAGCTCCATCTGGTAATTTAACCTCTATGTTACCAGCAGATTGATCCTAATTTATTATAAAAACTAAATTTTGTACTCAGGATATGTAAATAAATAGGAGATTAGAATCATATCACTTTCTTCATGTCTGTATCTTAGACTGAAAAAAAAGAAAAATATTTACAAGGAGAGCAGTTTATGTTGATTATATAATGCTAAATGGAAAAGTCTCATCAAAACTAATTATCTACTATGATTCCAGTTTGATTAAAGGTTTGTAGATAAATATATAAGATAGTATTGGATAGGATAGTCTAGAATAATAACAGGCAGGACATAGAAGAGAAAAATTTCTTGAAGAAAATTTACCAAAATATTAAAGCAGTTATCACTGAGTGTAAAATTAGAGTTTTTTTAAAAATCCATAATTTGATTTTCTATTTTTTGTACAGTGAACATAGATTACACTTATAATTTTTAAAATTAAATCTCATTTTTTTGTTCCCTAAGTATTAGTATTTAGCTTATTAAGTATTTATGTGGCAGGCATTGTGCTAGGTACTCGAGATAAAGTTGTAAATAATACAGACCTGGTTCCTGTCTTATATGGCACAGAATCTAATGATGGAGATAACTTTGAACCCATAATGGTACAAATTAAGAATTGCCTGAAGGTGAAATATAGTGTTATGTGAGCATGAAATAGGGAAACCTAACCTGATCTGGGAAGGATTTCAGAAGACTATCCTGAGGAAGTGACCTTAAAACAGGAACCTGGGGCTGGCCCCGTGGCTCACTCGGGAGAGTGCAGCGCTGGGAGCGTAGCGGCGTTCCCACCGCAGGTTCGGGTCCTATATAGGGATGGCCGGTGCGCTCACTGGCTGAGCGCGGTGCAGGCAACACCAAGCCAAGGGTTGCGATCCCCTTACCGATCACAAAAACGACCAAAAAAAAAAAAGACAGGAACCTGAAAGCTGACTAGAAACAAGTTGGTCAAGCAAGAGGTGGAGGAAAAGCGGGCCGAGCAGAGGGAAGGTGCTGAGGTAGGAAGCAGCTTGACATGTTGGATGAATTGGAAGAAGACCGGTGTAGTGTTGGAGCAGCTGAAAGAGACTGGTAGAACTGGGGTGTCCTGAGCAAACACGAGCAAATGGAGAGTAGCTCAAGATGCAGCTGGAGCCGTAGGCAGGGGCCAGGTAAGACAAGACATCTAAAACCCAGCAGCAGGCAAGCTTTGAAATCATGGCTAATAATTAAAAGCCACAGCAGAGAGTATTATGATAGACCACATGTAATTAATTGTTGGTTATATGTGTTTTGGTCTCACTTAGAGACTCTTTTAGTGATTAGTGTGGCTGTCAAGCAAGGTTCAACTCCGTGAGACTAGAGAGGTTCAGTGAGAATAGATGGATGATAGAGGCAGGGCTCAGAAGTCCTCTAGTCCTCTGGAAGAATGAAGTGTGTCAGGGTCTCTTCACCACTAGTTGCCATAGTTCACTGCCCATCTACTTCTGGGGCATTCTGGAAGACGAGGAGTGGATTCTGTTTCCCAAGATGACTGTGTACCCTGATGAAGTTCTAGGCCTACTCTCAGTCCAGGCTGGATTATAGGTACGTTCATCCATAGGCTCCTTGGCTTCATGCCTCCTAATCACTTAAATCACTATGCATCTGCACTATATCCCCTTTTTCTCTCCCTCTCCTCAGTAAAGTGGCAAATGATGGAGTGTGGTATTTTGATATTATTTAGATCCACAACCAGGAAAGACAGGCCAGCTAGAGAAGCATCAGTTACATATGTGCCATTATCTGCAAATTGATTAGCTAATTATGACTTTTTTCTTACATTCTCAAGTTAATCATTTATTTAGCTATTCTTTTACTTTACCAAAAGTATGTTTATTGCTTTTTAAGCAATAACATAACCAGAGTGATTAAAAAGTAAGCACAGGGGGCTGGCCAGTTAGCTCACTTGGTCAGAGTACGGTGCTGATAACACCAAGGTCCGGTGTTCGATCCCTATACCAACCAGCCACAAAATACAAAAAAACAAACAAAAAGCCACTGAAATATTCTGTCACTTTGCCAATGTTTTGATGTAACAGCAATCAATGGAGATACCATTAAGTTGAAAAAGGAGGTATCAGCACAGGAACATATTACTAATTTGCTGAGCTTTAGCTGATTAATGAAGGATATTAGCTGATTGATGACTATTACCTGAAACAGATACTGAAAAGTGTTTTTCAACTAACTTTATTTCTCTTGAAAACTGCAACTTGGCTTACACTGACTCAGAAGTTGATCTGTTTTGTGTGTTCACGTGTAACAATAGGGAAAATTATGGTTTTACTTACAATCTCTCCCTGAGCAGATTTACACACACACACACACACACACACACACACACCCATCTGGGACCTGGGAGTGTATTAACTAAATGATCCTTACTTTCTGTAGGGTACAAACTGTGGCTTTGGTAATTGGTCTTGACATGCAGTACCCAGCACAGCACTCTTTGTACCATGTTAATTCATTTTAAGAAATGTTAAAAGTTTAAGGGATTTTATTATTCTTTTACTCTTCTGTGTCTATGATTTATTTGTAGGAATATAAATCAAAACACATTCTTAGAACATTTAAGATCTCTTTAAGGTATTTTTTTGTGCTTATCCTGGAAGTATAGAATACTTTGTATACCAGAGCTAATGACAACAGATCTTTAGGGTTTCTGTGTTATAACAATTGCCACTGGGCAGACAGCTGCCAAACATCTTGCAATTATTCTGATATATGTCGGCTTTCATATTCTTTTTCTTTCAGAACAAATGCCCTGAGGTAGAGGAGTTGGTCTTCAGCCATTTTGTGATATGTAATGACACACAGGAGACACTGCGGTTTGGCCAGGTGGATACTGATGAAAATATTCTGCTGGCGAGTCTCCACAGTCACCAGTACAGCTGGCGCTCTCACAAATCCCCACAGGTATTTGAAAAACAGCCTCACAAACACAGCAATTGTTAAGGTTGGGGATTCATTCTTGCTGCATTTGTGTGCCTGTGTCCAGTTATTTCCCTTTTCCAAGTCTCCCAAGGAACTGCACAGTGTAGCTGCATGTGACAGAAACCCAGATATGTTTAGAGATGGGAGACCAGTGCACCTGTGTTTCTCTTGGAATGCAGCATTTTTGTGCTTAGCATGGGTGCTGGTTGGGCATCAGCATATGGTAATGAAGAGATTGGACTCCAAAGCTGACCTGTGTAGATTTGGATCCTGGCTCTGTGTATCCTTGCTTTACCTTCTGTGCTTCAGTTTTCTCATATGTAAAATAGGGATAAAAAAATAGTATCTATTTCATAGTGTTGTGAGGACAAAATGAGTTAATATGTATAAGGCACCAGACTAGCGCTTGATATACTATAAGCATTATTTGTTGGGTATTATTATTTTATTCTTTTATTTCTTTTATTCCAATTTTTGCTGTGCTTGTACTCTGTACCAGGTACATGCTAGGCACTGGGAATTCAAAGACCAGTAAGTCACAGTCCTTGTCCTCCAAGGACAGCTTATGATCTGTGATGCAGTGAGCCTGATGACAAACTATGCCCAAGGGAGCACTGAGAAAAGTCATAGCAAAGGATGTCTGTTTTCTAAGTAGTATAATTCCATTTTCCTGTCACTTTAGATGGAAATAATTAGAGAGAAGTGCCCTGCAGGGATAATATGAGGATGAATTAAATACAAAGATGTGGTCTTAAATGAGTAAAAGAAATTCTAGGGTACTCTCAAGAATAACGTATTTCTAAAGTTCTGGGTAATAGAGAAACTACTGTCTGCTTGTGATTAAAAGAAAGTCATTAGATTAGAGAACAAGTTTTCCCATCTGGTCTATAGAACAGCTTCAAAATATGTTATACCCTCAGGTTCCATCTTGCTTCCTCCCCCCGCCCCCCAGTAGCTAGATTTCAATTTCTTCTTTTTGCATCAGATTGCCATACTATTGGTATAAATTTTGGAAAAGCAGATATAGTGTAATATTTCTTGTTTAAGTATATTTATTTAATTCAAATTAACCTGACAGAAAATTAAGTCTACATAAATCTTTAAAATAAAAGTTCTTACAAGAATTTCTCACATGATATTGTATTCATATTTTTAGGGGGAATCACATGCCCTTATTTTCTAATTTCCTCTTGAGTAATGCCCATGTTAGAGTGTTTTTAAGTTGTTTGCCCCTTGTAACATAATTAAAGAATATTTTGTTTGTTTCAAAATTAAGTTGTTTTTATTTTTTTCTTACTGATTAAAAACGTGAGAGTGTAGAAATATAGATGTATAGACAAAACAAAAGCACATACCTGTAATCCCAACAACACAGAGAAAGCCCATGTTAACACATGTGGTATAGACTTTTAGATCTTCTAAAGGTTTCTGTGGTAATGGCATTCCCAGCAGTGAACAGTGGCAGGAAAGGAGCCTTTGAGAAGCTGCAGTAATGTGTAATTGTACACTATGCATATAGTCACTTTACCCGTGTACACACAGCAGGCTGCAGGCCTTAGCCAACAGAAAGCAGAGCAGAAGCTTCACTCTCCTCACAGCCATGTAAAGATGCATGGCTAGCATAGCCCTCAATGACGTTCAGGATTCCCTAGACCCTGGGTGGGGCCGAGATGGGAAGAGTGATCATAAGAACAGCTGACTCAGGAGCGTAGGGGACAGCAGTCTTCATGTTATGAATGTGCAGTTTCTGGGTGGGGAGGAGAAACAGGAAAGAAGAATGGATGACCACTGTCACCACTATACCTTTCATGTTTATACTCTTTTGTACTTTCTCAAGGCTTTATTGTATTTATTACTAGTTTTATTTTCACAACATCCCTGGATAGTTTGTCCTATTTGTTATGTATATTTCAAGGAGACAAATAGAAATGTTAAGTTAGATAATAGTAGAGTTGGAACTGAATCCCTTATCTCTTGATTCTCAATATAGTGTTATTTCCATAACATTGTCTCACTCCCGTAGGTTCTGGCAGCATTACTAGTTTGTAAGAACAGCCAAGCTGTGAAGTTTTAAGAGAAGGGCTGAGAAATCACTGTTATAGTAGCCCACATAAATCTAAAGCTAGACTAATATAGGATTCTTAGTCCAAGTGTGAACTCTGGCAGAGTCTTAACTGTATTGCCCCAAACAGTGAGAACCTTTTAATGGCAAACTGGAAACATAGGACAGGTATCTGTAAACTATTTATAGACTAATATAGGATTCTTAGTCCAAGTGTGAACTCTGGCAGAGTCTTAACTGTATTGCCCAAAACAGTGAGAACCTTTTAATGGCAAACTGGAAACATAGGACAGGTATCTGTAAACTATTTATTTCTTTTAAATTTGTAACTGCATCCTCTGGATACAAATTTTAAGATGAGTTACAGTCTTTATAACCTTTAGGCTAAAACTTAGATCAAATTTGTAGAAAACAGTGTCTCTTTACTACATCTGTGATGCTGAAGTAAGTGTGTTTTAGGACCCTCTGAAGCCAGAGGCCTTAATGGGCCCAGAGGGTCTTCATGGAATTCCTTGCTCCACAATTGCAAATTCTGCTGTGTTCTAATGAGACGTTACATCTGAGGATCAGAAAAACTAGTCACTTAGCTTCAAACTGCACCTGGACCTAGTCAAAGACAAGTAAGCAAAATGTTCCTTTTTCCAGACTCCCAAGTCATATCCTGCATTGCCCAGCAAGCTTGGTTTTAGGAACGTTTGTGTCTGCATGTTTATGCTACCTTGGGTGTTAGTCAATTCATAGTCTCAGGGAGGATTTCTAAAGTTCATAGAACTTAATTCCACTAAACAATGTGGCTTATATTGCAGAGATCAAGAAAGTGGCAATGACACCTGGAAAGGTTTCAAAGAGGTCAAGATATCTGAGAACCACACAGGAGGTTGCTAACAACACTAAGTCCCAATAGGATGGGAAGAAACATGGACACAACCAATTCCAGAAATCCAAAGCTGAGAAACCTTTTAGAATTGAAAAGTCATAAACTCTCCTTATAGTTTTTAACACGTGCTTTGAGGCAGAATCACTTAAAATGCTGGATATCCCACAACAATTTCTTGCCTAAACAAACAAAGGAAGAACAAAAGTATTTCCTAGGGAATAATTGCACATATTCAGCTGCACACAATCACAGATGCCACCACAAAGGTCCCTTAAGTATTCCGATTTAGTAGACTTCAGATCAGGTCAATGAGAACAATAGCCAGCAAGGGATTGGTCTTCAAAGAAGGACTTCAAGTTATGCATTGTTGANCCCAGAATATGGGCAATATATGCAGCTCAGAGTCAAGGACAACTTTGCTTAATTTAGCCAAACCACATACAGTGGCACCTCCACCAACTAGTAGGATTTATGTATAGGCTGCTCTAGCTAACTTCCTTTTCTGGTTAATAGAGAGCATTGTTGGTTAATTAAACCACTTGGGATGGGAATGCTCCTACCTTGTATGTAGGATTTATGCTTGCTATTACCCTCTAACATGAACAATTTATGGAGTATGCATTTTTTTTTAGATTGCATAATTCCAATTTTCAATGACTTAATTTTATTAATCAAACTACTAAGCAGTTGGAAATGGGCTCTAGACAGAGCTATAGAAAATAATAAAATATTACTCCAAAAGGAATATAAGTTTCATAAGCTCATGAAAATGGCAGATATTTTAAAATACAAAATATAGCAAGGTAAGAATTTTGATGAGCATCTTGGAAATACTCATTAAACAGACATAACGACAAAAATATAAATTCTACATTACTTTAAGTCAGAAGTTGACAAACTTTTTCTGCAAAGGGCCAGATAGTAAATATCTTAAGCTTTCAGGGTCTTCCAGTCTCAGTCACAGCTTCACAACTTTGTGCAAAAGCAGCCATACATGGTATATAAGTGAATGACTATAGCGGTGTTCCACTAAAACTTTATGTATGGGCAATAAAATTTGAATTTCATAAAATTTTCACACGTCATGAAATGTTATTCTCTTGATTTGTTTCAACCATTTAAAAATGTAAAAACCATTCTTAGCTCACAGGCTATCCAATAATAGACAACATGCCAAATTTGTTCCATGAGCCCAAGTTTGCCATACCTTGCTTTAAGATCTCTCTGTTGATAAAATTCAATAGGCTAAAGGTTTGATTTTAAATTGTCTTCACTCTGACCTAAATGGTATTCCTAGTACTTGAAAGCTTGGTAAAAAGTTTCAGGAATTGAGAAATGATAGGTAATAATTTAAATCTAACTCCTGTATAATCAACCTGTACTCACCAAATAACAGGAAAATATTTCTATTGTACTCATTCAGGGCCTGATCAGTACATAGAAAGTTCTCCAGTTCTCTTTTTGTTATGTAAAAATATTTTAAAGTGAGATCTGATCATTTTTCCATTTGTGTAAAGGGGAAAGCAGTGGGTTTTGAGTATCTCCTTATCTTTATGGTAATTCCAACTAGTTGTCAATTTCATTAACTAGACTAATTCTTATTAAGTTACCACTCTTTCCAAATCCTTTTATATAATGTATGTACTCACATATATCTAGAGGAAGAATACATTCCTTGTTGCCACAGTCACAATTAAAAAATTTAAAAAGTAGACTTCA